>NC_022017.1:6839467-6840503 GCF_000317375.1 Microtus ochrogaster
CCTCTGCCTCTGCCTCTGCCTCTGCCTCTGCCTCTGCCTCTGCCTCTGCCTCTGCCTCTGCCTCTGCCTCCTGAGTGCTGGGATTAAAGGCATGCGCCACCACCGCCTGGCCAGGAGCTTCTTATTATAAAAGGTAAGAAACAAGTAGTGAGCAATAAGTGGTGATTATCAGTGCTGTGAAGAATAATGAAGTAAAAGAGACTGGGGTGAGGTCTGTTTATCTAAGGTGTCTGGAGCAAGTCTCTGGTCAAATGCCAACCCATGGAAGTCAGCGAGGAAGCCATGTTTGTAAATAGATTCCTGCAAGTGTCTTGACATACTGGACTATTGTTAGTCTGTAAATGTACATGTTTTTGTCTTCTATCATTGTTCTTTCTGTCTTTAATGTACTTTCTCCTTCAGCTTAGACACTGGTCTAAGGCTCAGTTGAGATGTGCTCTTCCACATAGAGTTTTACTTCTCCTGGGGTTTCAAGTCCTCTGTAGCAATTCCATAGCCTGCTGTGCGCCACCACACACAGAGTGGCAGTGTGACTGCTTGGGTGATGATTAGTAGCCAGTTGTCAGGGGATGATTGCAGGTGACCAAATGCTGTCTCAGCCCATTCCTCTACTTTGCAGCTCCCACATTTATTCTAAGCTTCCAGTGGGTTTTTTTTTTTTTAACATACTCTCTGTTAAGTCTTTCAAGGAGACTTTATTAGTTGGATTCATTATTTCTTACGTGGTGTTTAGAGTCAAGTCTAGCTTCTGCTTTTAGCTTTTTTGGCCTTCATGTGAGTCTGTTATTCTCTTGAACCGCATTTGTCAGTGTGAAAGTGGCATAAAGTAGCTGTGGTGGTGCAGACCTGTAATTGCAGCACTCACAGAGTGGAAGCAGGAGAATCACATCATCCTCATGTGCACAATGAGTTTGAAGCCAGCCTGGACTGCATGAGACCTAGTCTCTGGGTGATGGTGACGATAATGATGATGATATTAAGGTGCTTACAAACACGCCCTGGAGAAGTAAACAGAAGCTAGTATTCTTTTTTTTTT
>NC_022017.1:6840603-6841675 GCF_000317375.1 Microtus ochrogaster
CTCTTCTAGACCAGGCTGGCCTCGAACTCACAGAGATCCGCCTGCCTCTGCCTCCCAAGTGCTGGGATTAAAGGCGTGCGCCACCACCGCCCGGCCTGCCTGTGTTTTTAATGATGTCCTTATTTGGGAGGAGAAGCTCCTCCCAAGACTAGTTTCTAGTCTCAGTAAAATGAAACTGTTCCTCTCTTTCCATCTTTATCCTTACACTATCTGTTATTTGTCCTATGCTTAATGCTACGTTTGTGACATAGAGCGTAGCATAGTGTAGAAGCTTAAACTGAAATCAGACATGGTAATGGTGGGATTTTACTAACAGTGAAACACTCTTGTATTTCTTTGTTTAGGATCAGACTCTGTGATTTTACTCAATGTGAAAGAATCTCAAACTCCAGCTTCCAGGTAAACCTAAGGAAAGGGTCGGTCATTTTCCTCCCATAATCACAGCTCCTTCACTAAAAGTCAATAATATAAAACTGTCTCTTTTCAAATCTCTTTCATGTGCTTTTCAAATTATCTCAGTGACTTCCTGTTCCATCTTTTTTCCTCCAACCTTCACTCTTCTTCATTATGTCTTCCATCGTGCTAAGTTTTCTGTGGTCTTCCGTCCATGCTGTAACCACAGTTATCTTTCTAAAATTCATATCTGGTCATTAAAAAGGTTTAATGATCATTAAAATATTCAGTTACCTCAAGGATACTTTATTAAACTTAGGGTTAAGCCAAAATGTGTACATGTGTTATAAAAAGAACTTTCCCACAAGTCTCAAATTCTCTGGCACTTTGTTTCCTTTAGTAAGTATTTATTTGAGAACCTACTCTATGTCAGATATTGGTATAGACATTAAGATAGCAAGAGTTCTCAAGGAGCTGCATTTTATTGTTTGTTTTGTTCATTTGGCGTTTTGTTATTGTTGTTTTTGAGGCAAGGTCTCACTGTAATCTCTGCTGGCCTGGAATTTGCTGTGTAGACCAGGTTAGCCTAGAACTCACAGAGATCCACCTGCCTCTGCCTCTGCCTCTGCCTCTGCCTCTGCCTCTGCCTCTGCCTCTGCCTCTGCCTCTGCCTCTGCCT
>NC_022017.1:6842753-6882210 GCF_000317375.1 Microtus ochrogaster
GCTCTTGTAGACCAGGTTGGTCTCGAACTCACAGAGATCCGCCTGCCTCTGCCTCCCAAGTGCTGGGATTAAAGGCGTGTGCCACCACCGCCCAGAAGCTAGTATTCTTTCCTGGGAGAAGCTGATATTAGATAGAGTACTTTCCCTTTCCCATTGGTTCTTGACTGTGTGTGCCTTTCCTTTATGTGGGATTTCTCCTAGAAATGACTAGAAATGTGAGAGGTTTTACAAGGCAGATGGAGTGGTGTCCTTGGCTAGGTTAAAGTCTGCTTTTTCAAGACTTGGCTCGTTGCCTTCTAGTTTAGTTTCAGCCACCGCCCTTCAGTTAGCTTCCTATGGTGAGGGCCTGCCTTGCTTTCCCAGAATGTAGCATCCGCGCCTCTGTACTTCATACACTCTTGATTCTTCTGCCTGGGATTCCCTTTCTTTGCTTGACCACTGATTAATTCTTCCTTCCTTCCTTCCTTCCTTCCTTCCTTCCTTCCTTCCTTCCTTTCTTTTTTTCTTTCTTTCTTTCTGCACATTGGTGTTGTTGCCTTCATATATGACTGTGTGAAGGCGTTGGATCCTATGGAACTGGAGTCGCAGACAGTGTGAGCTGCCATGTGGGTACTGGGAATGGAACCCTGGTCCTCTGAAAGAACAGTCAGTGCTCTTAACCTCTGGGCCATCTCTCCAGCCCCCCAATTATGACTTTTCAAAATCTGAATCAGGTGTTATTTTTTTTTCAAGGTGGTGTCTGAATCCCCAGATGACATTAAATACTCCACCTTCCCTATATCTTTACTACTAATGTCTTTGCATGTAACTCCCCAGTACTAATTGTAGTGCCTCAAAGTGGTGGGTGCTTAGTAAGTAAATCTTTCCCAAATAAGAGGTCTTCTCAGAAAGCCCAAAACGCCCCCTTGAATAGTCCAAGTTCTCAGTTTTCCTTGTTGTTTAATGTGTTAGCATACTGAAATACATTTCAGCATGAGAGGAAAAAGCATAGTCTTTGGAATTGGACAGCTAATACTTGTTGTTTCAATATAGTTTGTCCTTCTGAACCTCAGGGTGGTTTTGTTTGTTTTTTATAAAGTATGAGTAATATAATTTCATGTTACATATTATATTGAAGATGAACTAATATGGAGATTTTCATGAGGCTTAACAATATGTAAAACTACTAGAGCAGTTTTACATACAGAGCACTAAAGAACAGCTCTGTGCTTGTAGCTCTTACTACTGTATGCCTCTTTATATAAGAAATACTTTTAAATCTCTGTAGAAATTCAGTTTCCCTTATAATTGTCCTTCCTGAGCCAACAGATACCTGAGTCCATTGAAGAGAAGTACTTGCCCCTACATTATTCATTTATTCAGCAGTCATGGGTCTGCTCTGTACCAGACAGTTATAGAGGATACAGTAATTTATAAATAGACAAAAAAATCTTTATTCTCAATCAAGGAGTGCAGATAAATTCATGAGGAATCATGGGTAATTCTTTTTGCATCTTTGTATCATGTAATAAACATCTCATGTTGATTCTTTTTATTTGTGTCACACACTAAAACTACACTGCTACTGAAGATTTTGGACTTGGTTGTTATATCAGGTGTTCATTTTGCCACAGATACTCAGCTCTCGTTAATCTAATGACACTGACGAGGCAGAACAGTATTTTTAGTGCCAAGTCGCAGCCTAAGGGTGACTAGGGACCAAAAGAACGCTAACCTCTCTGTAGTTTACATAGTTGAAGCTGAAGCCCATAGAGGTGAAGTGACTTGCTTAGAATCACAGAACTAAATGGAACTAGGTCTCCTAACTTTCATTTGGATGCTGTATTTACTTGTTTTTATGGACCTCAAAGGATTCCTTTGGAAGAATGTTTGTTCTTCTAACATCTGTGGTAGATCCCTTAGTTAGGGGTTTGCAAAGAGATAAAGCAGTTGAGAGGGGAAAAGCTGTTGGAACAGTTAGCATTCCTGTGACCCTACTCAGTGTTTCTCCTTTGGGTGCCCACAAGTAGGCCTGCCATCTCTAGAGTAGCTGGGTGTGCATGTCTCTGCCTTAGCTCAGTGATTCCCTTTGCCATATGCATGTCTCATACAAGAGTACTGGGCTGCACTTCATTCCCCTCTGAGCACTGGCTCATCCTTTAGTACGTGTGTAGTGTTCATGTTCTTAAGTTTCAGTTAGTTACTTTGTGTCAGTTGGCTATCTTTCATTCCATAATTGCAAAGTAATTTTACAAACTGTTGGAACTATTGCTTTTGGTGAAAATTTTTTAATTTCTAACTCTTGTTTATTTTCTTTCCCCATCTCTAGTCCTACTTTCTTCCAGGCAGAGCTGTGGATCAAAGAATTGTAAGTTATTGTTTTTGATACTATTTTTCTTCTCGTTTCATTTTCATTTAGAAAGAAATCAAACAACTAGTTATCCTAATTGTTTTTACTCAGTAAGAGTTCCAGGACAGCCAGAGATACAGGGTAACCCTGTCTAGGAAAAAAAAAATGTATTTGTACTTTTCAGGTATTAGGTTTTTAAGATTCTCTTAGAGTTATAATAGTTTTTTTTTCCAGATTTTATGTATTTTTATTTGATATGTTTTGCCTGTGTGTGTGCATCTTATGCATGCAGTGCCCACAGAGGCCAGAAGGGGGTGCAGGGTCTTCTGGAACTAGAGTTTTGTGAGCCTCCATATCGGTACTGGGAATTGAACCCAAGTGCTCTGAAGTTCTTAACCATTGAGCCCATCTCTTCAGCCCCAATTAGGAGATTTCTATTTTTTTATTTGTCAATTTGTCAACTATGTAACAGTTGCTGAAGCTAAATTGAATTGGAAAATATTCCAAAGTTAGCTATGTATAAAAAGAAAAGTAAATGCCTTTTTTTTTTTCTTTTGGTTTTTCGAGACAAGGTTTCTCTGTAGGTTTGGGCCTGTCCTGGAACTAGTTCTTATAGACCAGGCTGGCCTTGAACTCACAGAGATCCGCCTGCCTCTGCTTCCAAAGTGCTGGGATTAAAGGCGTGCGCCACCACCCCCTGGCTAAAGTAAATGCATTTATTTTGTTATTAGATAAACTGTTGAGTTTTTACAGAGTTTGAGAAATTATTGAAAGCATTTAATTTCAAGCACCAAAGTCTTTTCAGTACTCATCAGCCCTTGGTCTTTGCGAGTCTAAATACATAGTATTTAGCTGTAGCCTTGACAGTGTACTGTTTTCTCTAGGACCCAGTTCTGCTTGTGGATTTCTAATGAAGCTTTACTCTCACCAGCCTCCTTAAGAGGCACACTTTTGAAACGAGGCTTTATTTACAGAAGTCACACCTATTATACTTAAATGACTCCAGTAAACATGGTAGAATAGTTTAAATAACCATGTTGTTTTACTATGTCTTAACATGTCCATGTGGTGAGCTTTGAGTGGAATCTGTACTGTGAGCTCTATTTAACGCTGCATACCTGCAGTGCATTGCAGAGATGTGGTTGGGCTGAGACGCTGGTCTGACTCTCCTCTCTCCATTCTCTAGAACTAGTGTTTATGATTCTCGAGCCCGGGAAAGATTGCGCCAGATTGAAGAACAGAAAGCACTGGCACTGCAGCTTCAAAACCAGGTAAGAAACAAGAAGTGTTAAGATTAAAATAAGGACTGCACCGGCGGCCCGGCAACCAAGAGCACCTGCTGCTCTTACAAGGGACTCAGCTTCTGTTCCCAGCACCCTCTTCTGGCCTCTTCAGAAATCAGGCACCTACTTGGTACACTTTGTACAGGCAAAGCACTCATACATAAAAAATAAAAGTAAATGTAATCTCTTTAAGACAATAAGTTAAATAGCATATCCAGGCTGGAGCTGTCGGGGAGGTTAGCTGTGCTTGAGTGATGGCTCTATGCTCCTGCTGTAGCTCAGCAGTTACTGTAAATGGCTGATGTGCAGACTGACTCACCTCACAGAAGTCAAGTGGTAGATTTCTTTGTCCCACTCATTCTAAAGTTCTCTTTCCAGAGATTGCAGGAACAGGAACATGCAGTACTTGATTCCATAGAACTGCACCTTCGTGTACCTCTTGAAAAGGAGATTCCTGTCACAGTCGCCCAGGAAACGGGGAAAAAAAGTCATGAGCTAACTGATAGTGAAAACGAATTTCCTGAAATTACAGAGGTAAAGTACATACTGGTCCACAAAGCAAATTCCAGGACAACTAGAGAAACCCCTGTCTCAAAAAAAAAAGAAAGAAAGGAAAAGAAAAGAAAAAATTCCTTCAGTAGAGCAAGGTGTTGTGGCACACACCTTTAATCCCAGCATACCAGAAGCAGAGGCGTATGAATTTCTACATTTGAGGCCAGCCTGGTTTACATAGATGTTCCAGGCCAGCCAGAGCTACACAGTTAAATCCTGTGTTGAAAAGAAAATCTACAGCTGCCCTTTGTTTAGAAAGGCTGCGTGGGTCATCCAAACAATTCAGCAGTGTCTCCTACTAGGTTTATTCATAAAGTCATACTTGTATTTGTATTATGAGCCCACCACTTTATATATGCTGGCTGCACCGCCAGGCTCAGATAGGAAATCGTTTTATAACACATTGTGTTATAAAAGCTAAGAAATACTATTTCTTTTTGTGTTTTTGTTTTGTCTTGTTTTTTAATTAGCATACAAAGAAATGGGTTTCATTATGATATTTTCATACATTGTTTTTGTAATGTTGCTTTTTAAGCAATAATTGTTGTGAACATTTTTGAAAATACTTAGAAGTCTTATGTTCATGCCTTTTTCAGAACATTGGACCTGGGATGCAGCTTGGTGGTAGAGTGTTTGCTTCACATGTGCAAGGCCTGGGTCCTCAGTTTGATTTCAGCACTATTAAGATGAAAAGAAGTGCATGTAACCAGTGATCATCACATACTTATTGAAAAAAAAATGAAATTTATGCCCTGGCAATGCTGAAGCATGCATGGGCAGCCCGTATATGGTGGTTCTGTTGAACTTGTCCATATTGGGTCTAATGGTATTAAGTTGATGAGAACGACTGACCAGGTCTCTTCCTCACATACTTACAGTTGTATTAAATTCCATATTTTATCTTTAAAAGTTAAACAAAATACTGTTTGTGAAAAGTGCATCTAACTTAACTAAAAGATGCTACCTTTACTACATGGTGCCTTTTGTGTAAGCTTCTGTCTTGGGAAACCATTTGAACCAGAAATATAAAACATAAAGAAGTCCTTTAAAGATCTTGGAAAGTTTGAGCAAAGTTTATTTCGGTCTTCAGGAACTGATGAAACAAGGACCTGAATATTGTGTGAGAAAGAAAGGAGTAAGGCTGGTGGGAGGGAGTAATGAGGAAGAAAACGTTAGATGCAGACCGACAACAGTAAACTCAGAAGTATTGGCTGTGGTAATTGGCTGGAGACTTGGGAGAAGCCAAACCATTATGTACCATTTTTTGTTTTAGGAAATGGAGAAAGAAATAAAGAATGTATTTCGTAATGGTAACCAGGATGAAGTCCTCAGTGAAGCGTTCCGTTTGACCATTACACGCAAAGATATGCAAACTCTAAACCATCTGAACTGGCTCAATGATGAGGTAACCTTGCACTTACTTTATATGCAAATAGTAAGTAAATATTAAATGAAAACTGAAAGCATTATCTCACTGTTTCTCGAAATGTGGTTCTTAGATGACCTGCATCTGAACCCCTCTCCCAAGCTCTCAGTATGAACGAATGTGGTACAGAGAAGCGAAGCCTTTTAACAAGCTCCATGCTTTTGTGTGCTTTAAAGACTCAGTGTTCCTGATTCCATCCGCTCTTATAGATGCTGAAGGAAAGGCCATCCACACAGGGATATTCTCACTCTGCTCGAGGCACCTGCTCTGCAGTTCATATTTCTGAGCAAATATTTAATGTCTGACCTTATTGCAGCATGAGGGACTACTTTGGGAATTCTAGGCAGAAACCAGGTCCATTTCCTTTTCCTCATCTGGCTTTAGGTTGCTTACATTGTATATGATAAGCTTTCTGGGGTAGCCTTCATTTGTTCATGACGTTTTTAAAGCTGACAGTGAAAAAAATATTTTTATGCAGTTGATATATACCAAGAGGGGGAGTGTCTTCACCTCCCAATTCCAATTAAATATATTAATTATGGCATGGTCTTTAAATTGATTTGTCTTCATCCTAAACTTTTAAAAACCTGTTTCACTTTAGAAGGATTTATTCCTACTTTTTATTTATTATTGTGTACATATGACAAGTTGAGCATGTAAAAGACAAAGCATGGGGCAATTGAGAAACTCCCAAGGTCATAGATGTTATAGTAAATAGCAGACACTGGTGTTCATTGTAGATCACTGCCTCAGAGTCTTGAATTGGATCTGTTATGGAATTAGATGTGTAGAACTTCAGACCATGCATCACGCCCAAGATGTTGATTCCCTTGGGGTCAGCTGAACTGCTCCATTGTCTGTGACAATGATTAGTTTATGAGATAAAAATTTAAGAGGCTTAGCAGGGCGATGGTGGCGCACGCCTTTAATCCCAGCACTGGGGAGGCAGAGGCTGGCGGATCTCTGTGAGTTCGAGACCATACAGAGCTAGTTCCAGGACAGGCTCCAAAGCCACAGAGAAACCCTGTCTCGAAAAACTAAAAAAAAAAAAAAAATTTCAGAGGCTTGCCACTCTTTGAGTACATTTTTTTGACTAGCAATAGTAAGGAACGTATGATTTGATGTCTCTATCAGAAATACCTTTTGACTCTTCAGGTATTAGAAAACTGGATTAAATTTACAGTGGAGAAGAGCTCACTGAATTATCAAGGAGAACAAAATTCAATAATAATCAAAAGTGTTCTCTTATAAATTGTTTTTGGTTTGTAATCACCATTTTTCTTTTTCCTGTCACTGCTGGAAAAGAATGTCAATTATTCCTAAAGGATTTTAGCCTGTTTATTATAAATTATGCCAAACCTAGGGGGCAGCAGTGAGTAGGATATAAGCTGAATTCTTGCCCTTCACTGTGGCCGTAAGCTCAGAAATTCCTTACAGAGGCAGCATTCATCAGGATAGTTTCCATTTCCCAGACCTATGAGAAGCTAGACTTGAAGCATGGAAAATTAATGGGAATTGTGTGATTTAGAATCGATTGGGGGAGGAGAGGGTCCTTCTCTACTGTAGCCCTGTCACACATGCCTGGAGTGTTTGCAGCAGTGCTTTTCTTTTGAGTTCAGAGAATTAGCTCTCAAAACAGGTGTAAAGATGAAAACAAGAACTGTTTTAAGAAGCACCAGTGTAAAAGAATCAAATTTCTTATGCTTAAACAGCCAGCATTCTGATGCACTATTAGATACACCTAAATTCTGATGTCTATTTTACAGATACTTTTCTTTTTCAATTATGAATATCCAGTCTTTTGCAAGTAGCTCATAGTTTTTCAATTCTGTTCTTCCCTCAAATATAGATACAAGAGTATCTATATTTGCACACAAAGACCAGACGAGCGTGCTGAATTCTCTGAGACTGGAGTTAGAGACTCTCGAGAGCCACTCTGTAGGTGCTGAGAATTAAACCCAGATCTTCTGAAAGAGCAGCCAGTGCTCTTAGCTGCTGAACCAGTTCTCTAGCCACTTGAGTATTGTTTTATAGATCATTAAATAAATTTAAAAATACGTGTTTAGGTATTTGTACAGATAAAACTAGTTTTGTTTCTGCTCAGGATATTATAAAAGGGGAAAGATTTACCCTTTCAACCAGTATTCTAAAAAAAAAAAAAACAAATAACAACAATTTCTATACATTGCGTAAATGTATACAGCAGTGGTCTCTATAGTTTATAAAAACATGGTTGTGGAGATACAGCAATAGATACCCAAGGTGAAACATGGAAAAAGAAAGCTGGCGAGACCATCAGTGAGTTCTGGGATGTTATCACACAGCCTGACTTTGCAGTTGGAATCCTAGCATGAGAAATAAAGTCATTAGCAACATCTAAAAATCTGTTTAAGAAACTAGTGATAAAAATGTCCTAAACTTGAAGCCTAGGAACTGATTCTATGAAATCAAACATATCCAAAGTAGAAGAAATGTTATGCTAAAATGTATAATTTTAGCAAAAAAAAAAAAAAGAGGTATATTAAGTGCAGAGGGACAAAGAATAATTTATTAGGAACCACACATGCCAGAAGACATTTGAAATACTGAAGAGGAAAAACAAATATTATGATAAATGCTGTAACCAATACATATCCTTTCAAAGTAAGCTTTGCTCTTTTACTTTTATTCCTTGTAATGTGTGCACACCAGAGTGCGTGCGAAGTCAGAGCATAACTGGTGGGGATTGGCTCTCTCCTTCCACCTTGTGGGTCCCAGGGATTGAACCCAGGTTGTCAGGTTTGGCAGCGAGCATTTTTACCCAGGGAGTTAGCTGTCTAGCCCGCTGAAAGCTCTGCTTTTAACATAGTGCTGAGAGAATTCACTGCCAGCAGGAAGAAATGTTCCATGTTCCTCGGGCATAAGAACATCGAATGAAAATCAGCCTGCAAACGAGTAAAGAGATTAGGCTGTTTTCATCTCTAAAAGAACACTGATTAAAACCAAACTGAACAACATACTGTTTTAGTGGAGCTGATGTTAGAAATAAATGTTTGATAATTATAGCATAAAGGAGAAAACAAAATGGAGTTGATGCTAACTACTGTCAGATCTCCCTTCTAAATGTAGTAGTATAATATGAACATAGACTGATGTCATTGAAAACCTACGAAGATCAAATCCCAGAGCAGTGACAAGAGCAGAGGTGTACTTATAAGTAATATCCCAGCTAACGTGCAACTAAAAACCCAAAGGAGGAAAAGATAGAAAAGAAGAAACCATACAAACATGGAAATGGAGTGTGGTAATGGATTTAACTCAGCCATATCTGTCAAATCAAAATGATCTAGCCCAGCCCTGTCTGGTAGAAATACAGTGTGAGCCATGTATCTTACTTTAAATTGAATAGTAGTATCATTTTTGGAAGAGGGGCTGGGATGTAGTTCAGTTGGTAGAATGCTTGCTTTACATGCATGTGGCTGTGGCTTTGACCTCTAGCACTAGAAGAAAAGAGAAAGAACTAAATAAAATAAATGTTTAATTTAAGCTAGTTATATCCAAAATATGTCATTTTTGGTTTATAGTCCATATTAAAATATTAATGAGTTATTTTACTTGCTCTTTGAAGTAGGCTGTAAATTTTGCATCTTAGTTTGTTATAGTCATAACTCAAGAGATTAACCTTGGATAGTTGCTATCATATTAAACAAGTGTGAATGAAAAAAAATTTTAAAAAGCATTGAGTTTGAAAGTAGAGATTGTTAGACTGGGTAAAAGAAAATTGTCTATAAGAAGCATCCTTTCCTGCATGCCTAGGAATTGAACCCAAGACCTGTGTGTGTTAGCTACATGCTCTGTAGTAAGCCACACACCAACCATACAAGATCCTGTTCTGAATGTAAGGGTACGGATGGGTTTACAAATTAAGGGATGGGAAAGTTATACCATGCAAACATTAATTAAAGAAGTCAAGTGGCTGTTAAAGTATACAAAGCTTATTTTATTATTTAAGAGTTGGGAACTGTTAGTGGTGGTAATGATCTCACAGTAGAGACCACTTCATTAGGGGAGCATCACAGCCTAAATCCTTACACATTCAGTAACTTTCAGAACATGGGAAGCAAAACTGATAGAACCAAGAGCAGTAGGAGAAAACGAGGCTGTACTTGCTCCAAAGACTCCAACACTCCTCTCTCCCTAAGTAGCTGATAGAATAAGCAGAGACTGAGTGAAGAAACTGGTACATTTCCTGCTTTCATTTGTCCTCCAAGAGCCTAGTCTCCAAATCATTGCTAATAACTAATTTACATGGTGAACTGGAAACTAGCAAGAAGATATATGTAACCCTTTTGGGGGCAGGAGTCTACTTTGCAAAACTCACACCAATTAACCAGTTGTTTCCAAAGTAAAATAATACTGAAATATTAGAATGTGGTATTTGTAACTTCACCAGGGAAGGAAAGGTCTTGGGGAAATCTCACAGCAAATGGGAGAAGAGGGAGGAACTGAGGTAGAGTCTACATAGCAGACTGCAAGTACACAGGCTGCTACCCAGCGGGGCCACCATTTGTAAGCCTCGTCTTTGAAGAAAAAAGCCTTTCAGCTCTTCAGCATTGCAGTAGCCTTCATGTAGAGACAGTATTCCTGTTTGGTTGGTTGTAGGAAAGTAAAACAGTAAGGCTATAAGGAAGTTCCATGCTCAATGGATTTTTCTGGCAGAATTGAGAGCTAGAGGTGGAGCTCATGCATTTTAGTCAAGAGTTCTAACTTGTAGAACACAATATTTAGTGGAAGTCCAGGCATAATATTTACTCAGTGATAGAGCTCCTGCCTACCTGCACAAGGCCCTGGGTTTTAGCCTCACCCCCACACACATACATAATGGAAAGGGCGGTGATAGTGGTCATAGTTGATAATTTTTTTCGGGAAATTACTAGTAAATTCTAGTAATGCTAGGTAGAGAGGAAATAGCCCACAAAATTTAATCCTGACAGTAAATTTGTTTATAGGGAAGGGATAACCTATGTAAAAAGGAAAGAAACTAAGAGATGAAGATAAATAAGTGAATATGATAGACCTGCCACATTGATGCATCCATGAGAATGAAGCCATCAGAGTAAAATTGTTGTTTCTAGGACCACAGTTTACAGTCATCAGTAACTCCAGTTCCAGGGGATTCACACACAAGTGATACACAACATATATTCAGGAAAAACACTCATATACATAAAATAAATAGTTTTTTAATTAAAAAAGAAAGAACTAGAATTTTCCTTAAAGAGGAGCCTCTTTGCAGTGTTAGGCTGGCAGCGCATCAAATAGAAAAGGAACAAAGCACTGCAAACAGTTTCCCTAACCTCAAAGAAGGCTGCTTAGACACGCAGGCTCCCAGCAAAGGCTCTTCAGACAGTAGGAAAAGGGTGGCCAGTAGACTAACAAGCTTAGCAGTGGCTTTCAGATGTGCTTTAGTGGCAGGACAAACAGTAAGGCACAGGACTGGCATACTTTAGCCCCTTTTTTTTAAAGGGGATTTAAGACTTGCTGGGCTAAGAGACTCTTGAGTCAGAGAGAACTCTTCCAGTGGAGAAGGGAGGGACCTTTGTTTTTATAAAACACGGGCAGACGTTGTGACATCTCTGTTTCTCTTTCATCTTGAACACTATGATCCCTTCTCTCATTTCTTTCCCCTTTATCCCCAGTCCCCCACTGTGGAATGACATGTAGGATTCTTTGTGTGTCTTATTTTGAGTATGATTGTGTCTTGGCTGAACTATGGCAGTTTTCCTCACTTGAGGAGAGAGACTTGTATCTAAACTCAGCTTAGATATCTAATTCTTAGCTAATAGGAGGGAATGTTGAGGCCACCAGACTCCCTCTGCTAGGATATAGGGAAAATGGAAGGGAACCCAGATCATTCCAGGGAGCTAATTAACTATTGACTAGTGGGAAGAACCATTTCCTTCCCCATTAAAAAAAGCTTTGGATGGAGTCAATACCCAAGCAATGAAGAAAGGATTCTCTGTTTTCATCAATCTAGCTTTATAGTTGGTTCTTTCAGGGAGTGAGAAAAACCCTTTTAGAAACATGTTTAGTTTTTAGAACTTTTTCCCTCTGAAAAGTAGGATACTTATGTGTAACATGTCAACCCCCACCCTTTTTAAAAAAAAAAAATTCAAGGATAGCAGAAGTGCTAGCTCTGGTAGGGAACTGGGAGAGAAATACTTGCATGGCTTTGTGTGGTTGGCTCTCCTTATCTCTCTGCCCGTGTTCTTTTACCTTTTTTCCTTAGTGCTTATTGTCTGATAAAGTATGTAACCTACCAGCCCCTGCAAAAAGGTTTGACTATCAGTGACTATCTGGTTATCTGCCTGTATATTGTGGCTTTGGGTATAGTAAATATATAACTACAATATATGTTTATAATAGTTGTATGTATAAGTATAACATGGATAACATAGTAGATTAGGTAGATTCTGCCTAATTCTCTGAAAGGAAACTTACCCATTACTTCTGGTTAATTTCTCTCAATGGAGATTGTAATTTATTCTCTAGAAACCTGTGCTTGCTGGGCAGGTATGCCTGTCTTAGTGGGTGTTGCACAAACAGATACATTACTTAGGACCATTATTTTCTGGCAGTTAAATTGAATACCTAGATTTGAAAGCTTACCATCTGTACCTTGACTGTACCTTGATTCCTTTTCATTATTCAAACAAGTAAGAACCAGTTAGCTTCAGGACACAGAATTAGCCACAACCTAAGTCCTCTGCTTCCTCAGGGTCCTGGTGCACAGTGATCAGAGCTACAGGCAGAACAGTGTCTTCAGAGCTGGCCCCCATCACCTAAGAGCTCTTAATGCAGTTTCCCTGAAGCCACCTCTGCATCTCTATCTATAGGCCCTTTCTGCTCTAGACCATGCTCGCTGTGTTCCTGGCAGTGTTCCTTGCTGTTGGACAGTGGCTCACTGCTCTGGCATCCTGGTGTGTAAATATTTGTCAAAGTACAGGGGAATTTTCCCATTCCTCAAAAAAAAAATTCTGAAAAATGTGCCTGTTTTCATAGTCATATTTCCAAGCTGTGGCTCAGTTAGCCCATTCATTCCTTTTCAGTTGACAGACACTGGCCTGGACGTAGCTAGCCACATAAAGTAACTATGCTGTAATCTTTGGCCCTTTCAAGATTTAGTACCAGAGAGTCCTGGACCTAAAGGAACTGTAGACAGCATAGTTACTGTAGAGAAGACACTGCGTTGTTGACAGAAAGAATCCACTTCCATCAAGTTGATAAAGTATCTCCTCTTCTGTCAAGCATTTTAATTTACATACTCATACTTGCTATTGAAGTCAGGAGCTGAGAAAGCTAAACATCTGATCTCTTCATGCTTGTGACTTTAAGAGAAAACAATTTTACACTATATCATGTCTCGCTCCTAAGAGAAATTGCTGTACTATTGCAGGCGTTTTCCTACTTTACCTCCTGGCTTTTTGTTTGCTTAGATCTGCTTGAAACCGAAGCTGCATGCCCCTGCCATGTGGCCAATATGGCTTTGAATATGGAACCGGATTTTATGTCACATTGCAAGTCTTTAATATCAACACTCAAGTCTCAAACAGGAGGTGTTCCACAGGTTCAAGGCTAACTTCCACCGTATAGGGAGTTGAGTCCAGACTGCTAGAGTGAAACTGTCTAAACAGAGGAAGTGAGCAAAGGAAGAAGAGAGAAAAGGAAAGGAAAAGTAGAGGGGAGGGAGAGAGGAAGGAGAAAAGGGTATGGGGAATAAGAACTGAGATCGGGATCCTCTTACTCAGTACAGAAACGTTAAAGAAACACTGCCAGTGCACGCCTTCATTTCCTTTCCTCTAAAGCCTCACCTTCCTCCTTCCTCTCCGTGTTCTACAAGTCTGACTAAATCTGCCTATTCGCTCTGTTTACCAGCAGTGAAACTCAGTGGTTTGATACTTTCAGAAGTTTGATTAATAAACTTTATATTAAGTAAAAACTGGATATTTTAAGTCTGTCTATTGGAGAATTCATTGAGTCGGTTGTGATTCAAAACATAATACATAAACATGTGAATGGCATACCGATTATTCAGTGTAACGGCTGCTCTGCCTGTCGTGCCACTGTTTGGACTGTTCTGATGTGTAATGTCTTCCTGCAGATCATTAATTTCTACATGAATATGCTGATGGAGCGCAGTAAAGAGAAGGGATTTCCAAGTGTACATGCGTTTAATACCTTTTTCTTCACTAAGCTAAAAACAGCTGGTTATCAGGCGGTGAAACGTTGGACAAAGAAAGTGGATGTGTTTTCTGTTGACATTCTTCTGGTGCCCATTCACTTGGGTGTGCACTGGTGTCTAGCTGTGAGTAGCTCCTTTATTTTTGGTGACATGAAAAAGAAATCTACAAAGACAACATAGAGGGTCACTAGTTCTACATCTTTGCTTGATTATAGGGAAAAGTGGGATTTAGTAGTGATAACTTGGCTAAAAATCAGGTAAATGAGTGAATTTCCCATTAGAGTAGGAGATGCTTGGTGTTGGCAGCTGTAGACCAGCTACTGACCTCAGCGTAAAGACAAGGGGAAACGTGTTCGTGATGCTGCCAGCTCCAGCTTGGGCTACTACTTCCTGCCTAGCTGTGACTTGCTTTGTGTATTTTTATGACTCTGGGAACATGCATACATCAAATTGATGTTATTAAAAGTTATTTTATATTCTGTTTTGAATTATGTTTAAAAGACATCAATCCAAAAAGAAAATAATAAAGATTAAAGACAAACCCAGAATCTTGTCATCATCTTTCTTAAACTGTGAAAATGATCTTAAGATAGTTAACTAGTTTTCTTTGAATCATGTGTTGTTGATCACGGGAAAACTGAGCTGTAGAAAAATCTTTTAGGCTAATTTCTAGGCCACCAATTGATGAGCCCCGGTATCACTCTACATGATCATAGGACAGAACATTACCCAGCTTCTCACAGTGTCACAGAAAGTCGGGGAGGGAAAGCTGATGCTGCAGCACTGTCCTCACTGCTCTGTTTGTTCCCAGGTCATAGACTTTAGAAAGAAGAGTGTCACCTACTATGATTCTATGGGTGGAATAAACAATGAAGCCTGCAGGATCCTCCTGTAAGTGCGAGTTGAGGACAGACAAAATTGTTTTTGCTTTCTCTGTCTTTCCAGCAGTCAAACTCAGTTGTCTGATACCTTCAGAGACATGACTTGTCATATCTCATATAAATGCATATTTTAAATTCAAGTAGAGTGTAGTAATTATAATACTACAATATGTGTTAATGAGGGCAAATGTTATCTTGACACATTAAAATACCGAGTAATTCTATACATAGAGATTAAGCTAATAACTCATTTAAATCAGCTTTCTGAAATTTTAGATGAAAAAATCAAGTCCCACAGAGGTGACTTTTGGTTTGTTTGGGTCTTAATACTTAGTGAGTGGCTCACCTAGAAATTGGAATGCAAGTCTCTTATGTTCTATTTGCTTCTTTTTCTAAAACACCTATTCTTTGCTATGCATCTGGAACTCACTCTGTAAACCAGACTGGCCTCAAACTCGGAGATCCTGCCTCCTAAGGGCTGGGATTAAAGACTTGTGCCATCAAACACCCTGCTTGAATTTGTACTTGTTAAATTGTTGATTTGGATTGAACTTTACAAGGAGATCTGAGCCTACCAGTGCTAAAATACATACCCTGGTACTGCTAAGGACATTTTTAATCATTTAATATAATTTAAATAAATTATCCATTAGATTGATGACTCTAAAAGGACCATACAAACCAAAAAATATATTTAAAAACTGTTCCTTAGGAAGATTAGTAGACTGAAGAACTTTAGGAAGAAGACTGTAACTATCGTGCAGTCAGAAGCAGAGATGCTGGCCCTCCTGGGTTGACAAAGTGGGCAGTTGGTGGGAGTTTGATCAGTTGGCTTCTGAGATTGCCAGCCCCATCCCGGGGGTGACAGCTGCCATCAGAGCTCCACATGGCTCATCTCATTCTCTTCCAATGCCTTAGGCAATACCTAAAGCAAGAAAGTGTTGACAAGAAAAGGAAAGAGTTTGACACCAATGGCTGGCAGCTCTTCAGCAAGAAGAGCCAGGTATGTTCTTGTTGATCGCATATAAATTCTTAAAAACTAGGATATGTGGGGAGGAGAGAGTTTGATTCTCAGGGGCTTTCTAGCTTCATGTCTAGCCTGACTTCAGTTTTATCAGTTCCTCAAGGAAGATAAATCATTTGTGGGAAATCTCATAACATTTTTTGTGTAAAACTGTTTTCTAAATGCCAAGCTGTTTTGCTGAATTGCTTACTCCTATGAGAAATACTTGACGATTTAATGCTTAGTGGAAGGACCAGTTTTTACACGCTTAGGTATCGTGGAAATCTGAGATAGTTCCCCGTGGGATTAGTATGAAGTAAAACACAACAGTGGGACTAAAATACTACTTATTCCCCCCTTAAACTTTTCTTACATAGTCATGTGTTCAAAATGTAGGGAAATGGTGTCAAAGTGATAAAGAATCTTGCAAAAATAGTATGTTGTTTTGTCTTTTAGGAAATTCCGCAGCAGATGAATGGAAGTGACTGTGGGATGTTTGCTTGCAAATATGCTGACTGTATTACCAAAGACAGACCAATCAACTTCACACAGGTGAGTGGGCATTTAGGACAGCGCCTAGGCACCTGATACCCAAGCTACCCATAGCTGCCTTTCTAACTGTTTTGTGGCCTCTGCCATTCCTTTGCATGCTTCAGGTTGTGTCTCATAACACTGTTCACAGTGTATAACACTGCACTAACACAGCACCAAAGAAGACAGTGACAGTTCACATCCTGGCTTAGTCACATTACGATAGTGAGTCTTGATTTAAAAGAAAGCTTTAATCTCTGTTCTCTTGTCTCCTCACTTACCTCTAATCTTAGAAGAAGCATAAAATGAACCAGAGAAATCATTCAGATTTTTGAATAGACCCTGTCTTAGTTAAGGTTTTTATTGTCATAACCATGGCCACTCTTATAAGGACAACATTTAATTGAGGTGGCAGAATACAGTTTAGAGGTTCAGTCCATTGTCATCATGGCAGGGAGGATGGCGGCATCCAGGCAGACATGGAGCTGGAGGAATATATGAGAGCCCTACATCTTGCAGGCAGTAGGAAGTCCAGTGAAAGTCGCACTGAGGGAAGCTTGGACAAAGGAGACTTCAAAGCCCACCTCTACAAAGACACACTTCCTCCAGCAAGGCCACACCTCATAATAATGCTACTCCCTTTGGAGGCCATTTTCTTCCAAAGCACCACAGACCCCAACTTAATGTGCTCGTGTACTTTGTTACATCTCATCCTTGTCCCCTTTCTCGGTGCAGCTGTTCATTTTTCTGTATATTGTCCTGAGCCAAAGTTGATTGAAACTACACGTTATTATGGTTTATTCTCATATGTTTCTGACTTAACTTTTTACTTCTATTGGAGTAAATGGCTTTTCTAGATTTTGTTTGAACTACGACTTCATTTTAAACTTGTTCTTCTTGCTGAGGCTGGATAGATGGCTCAGTGGTTTAAGAGCACTTGCTGCTCTTGCAGAGGGCCTGGGTTCAGGTCTTAGCACCTGCATGGCCAGACACAACCACTACTAACTACAGTTCCAGAAGATCTGCCCTCTTCTGACTTTCACAGGGACCACAGCATACACATGGATATATGCAGGGAGAATATCATACAGATAAATAAATCTTTTGCATTACCCTGGATATATAAATATATTAAATATTAAATGAAACACACTGATAATAAACCAAAGAATTTTAATACACTTCTGGTTTACATGTAACTTTACAGGTGAATAAAGGCAAAAATGAGTTTGCACACAAATGAAATGGATATCCTTGTTTTTACATAAAGAACTGAATTTCGCTGAATTTTTGCTGTTCTGGGATACAGCTCTTCTTCCTTGTTTTCAGAGTTGATTTAATAGTTTGGCTTTATAATCAGCAATGCTGAGAATGCTGTTGCACAGAAGTAGTACAAAATGACTGAAGTAAGAGTCAAACAGCAATTTTTAAAAAAATATTTCCTTGTTTTTTAATTTTTGGGAGAAGGAAGCAACATGCACATGGCGGTCAGAAGACAACTTGTAGGAGTTGTTTCTCACGCACGAGTCCCAGGGTCAAACTCCCGTCAGCAAGCTCAGTAGGAGGCACCTTTGCTCACTGAGCCACCCCACTGGCCCAAACAGCAATTTTTAAAATCAAAATTCTAGTACAATCCAATCCAAAAGTAAGCCAATTAGATATCACATCACATGCTAAGAAATTATGATAGAAATGTACTAAATTCTTTTGTTTTTCATAGTTAAACCATTTTGTTTCTGTACGAGCAGAAAATGTTGTATATAGTAAAGACACTGCTGTTCACAGTGTCCAGTGGTACTAGCTGGCATTCTGTGGTGTCACAGAACATGCAGAGCGAAGTGTGTGTCATACTCAGAGTCAGAGCTGCAGTGAGGTCATGCGACACAGGGAGTTCTGCCAAAAGCACCTACAACCCATTGTACATTTGAGCCCGAATTAATGTTTTGACACGGTGTGCTCAGAACCTTTGACTGTTCTCAGATTTTTCACAGCTGCACATATTAAGTTTCATATTCAGATGCTTATGTGGGTCACCACCCAGAGTTTAAAAAATCCTTAGGAAAACTAGGCATGGTGGCACATGACTTTAATCCCAGCACTCGGAGGCAGAAGCAACCCGGTCTCTTATGAGTCAGAGGGCAACCTGGTCAACATAGAATTTCAGGTGAGCCATGGCTACATAGTGAGAGCCTATCTCAAACAAAACTAAAACTGGATCTTGACCAAACTGAGATAGTGGTTGAAGTTCTCTTAGCGCTTCTCTGAGAAAGTACTTTTCATTTTCAGTCCTTAGTCTCATACTCTCTCTTTTTTTTTAATATTTATTTATTTATTATACAATGTTCTGTCTGTATGCCTACAGGCCAGAAGAGGGCGCCAGACCTCATTACAGATGGTTGTGAGCCACCATGTGGTTGCTGGAAATTGAACTCAGGACCTTTGGAAGAGCAGGCAATGCTCTTAATCACTGAGCCATCTCTCCAGCCCCCGTCTCATACTCTCTTAAGAGATCAACATAAAATACCTGATAGGTGCCATTCTCAGAATTCTTGTAGTCATTTGGGCTTAGCCCAATGACTCCATATGATGGCACTGTAATTCCTTAAAGCCACAGAGTGGAAATAGTAGAAAACAACAATGAGAAGAAAAGGCTACATGTAACCAAGAATGAGCAGTTTGGAAGACCAGAAATGTCACTGTGTCTGTTGGTTGAAAGCTGTGAGAAGAAAGGGAGTACAGAGAAAGGAGTAGTGTGCCTACAAGAGTGGAAATTAAGAGTGTGTCTGTCCCTACAGCAACACATGCCGTATTTCCGGAAGCGAATGGTCTGGGAGATCCTCCACCGGAAGCTCTTGTGAAGACTGTCTCAGAGAGCAGACATGATAGTGTGGGGGACCAGCCCTTTGCCATCTACAGCCAGAGACCTTGGAACAGCTGCTCCTCACCCTGTTCATGTGCAGCCCTTGATCCTGGACCAGCCCAGGCGAGATGCACTCACAAGCACATCTGCCTTTCCTTTTGTATCTCAGATACTATTTTTGCAAAGAAACTTTGGTGCTGTGAAAGGGGTGAGGGACATCCCTTAGCTGGAGAGAGACTGCTTTTCACCTCAGTTCTGCCGTCTTGTTTCCAAAGGGCTCCAGCCTCACTGAGTCCCTAATTAGGAGCCCAAGGAAAACTTGGGAAGAATCTTGGTTTCTTATAAACTCTGGTTGCTAGGCCTTATCAAGAAGTAGGAAAGAGCGTGGACAGCAAGTAGGGATAAAAACCACCAGCACGTAGACATCATATGATTCCCAAGATGCAGAGTTAGGAATGGGAGCATAAACTGGACTTTGAGGCACAAGCCTACGTACCCTCCTCCAGAACCCTTCCTATTTATATTCCCTGATGTGAAGCCCAGCTGCTTGTCCTCAAAGCTGTTTTATCACTGGTAGTATCATCCCATTCTGAGCATAGTGCACAAGCCCTGGCAGACCCTAAAGGTGCAAGCAGTCCTTTCCTTACAAGCAGGGGTTGGCATGTGCTAGCGCATGTGCTGTGGGGAGGACCCACCCAGCAGTGCTGAGTGCAGCAACATTGCCCCCACTTCACTGTTGCCTCCTTCTGACTAAGAAGAAGGAATACCAGAGTTGGATGAATACAGGTCTAGTTGGTCTGTGGCTAGTTAGTTTAAATATGTTTCTAACCACAGAGAATTTTATATACATATATACCTATCTATATGTGTGTATGTACATGCATATATACACATACACACATGTGAAGTATATATTTCATAGGGATGTGCTTTTAAAAGAAAAAAGACTGAATGTGTTCACCATTTAGTCTGTAGGTTTATTTTCATCTTTCAAATTCCAGCATACAGTGATTCCCACCAACTAACTGCTACGTATCAGGTGTTTATAGACTTCCTAAGAGTATTTTAAGATCTGAATGAATTTTGGCTTAAGAGTCAAGGTTATCAAGGTAGACGGCATTTTCAACTAAAAACGGGTGGAGTTTAGGTTGATAAGCCAGAGATTTTGAAACTGCTACTCCTTTTGTTCTTTCTAGCATCTCTCCCACCCTCTGAGAGTGCCCAAGGTTTAGATGGTGAGATGATCCTGTGCCAGTGTCCTTTTGTACTGACGTTCCAGAACTAGAGCATTTTATACTTTTTCTGTATTGTAATAGGTAGTTTTATATAAAAATCTTTTCTCCTCTTCCCCATCCATGTGCCCCATCCTTCCCAGCATTGTGCTTCTTCCTTGGGCTTATTTGAAGATTTTACTCTGTTTTATACCAAGCTCGTTTAGTACATTTTTCTATGTTTACCACAGGTTACAATCTGAAAACAACAACTATTTTTTTTT
This sequence comes from Microtus ochrogaster, assembly GCF_000317375.1. Taxonomy (NCBI): domain Eukaryota; kingdom Metazoa; phylum Chordata; class Mammalia; order Rodentia; family Cricetidae; genus Microtus; species Microtus ochrogaster. The sequence continues at coordinate 6,863,335 of NC_022017.1, forward strand.
TAATATTCCATTGTTAAACTGAGTGTTACCGTCTCCACTCCAGCCACCAGTGTCCTCCCTCTTCCTTGGTCTCTGCATGTTGGAGGAAGAGACCCCTTTGTACATTTATGTTTCCTTCTTCCTTCTTCCCTCCCTTTCTTTTTCTTTTATTTTTCCATAGGAAATAAATAGCTTTCTGTATATGAGTCGCTGGGACCTTTTACACTCTGTTTTAGAAAACTGTGGTGGTGTGCAGTCTCACTGCAGGACTCCTGGAATATTGTCTTGGTACTTACTGTAGTTAAAGTGGCGGCTGACTCGGTGGCACCTTGGACTAGTCATAATAAGACAAGCTTTTCAGGCTTTTCTATTATCTGAGGCTCATCAAAGATCGTTTTCTCTGTTTATTATTTGTTCCTTTAGACAATATCTGTTTTATCTCCTTAGAGACTTTTTGTGTGGACCAAAGCAACAAATATTTATTGCCATGTATAGCAGAATATGAGACTTGCAACAAAAGCACTTTGCAAAATATATAAGGAATTCTTGACCCTGTCTGAAGTCAGCTCCCTTTCTCCAGTGCAGTTTAAATATGTACCAGGTACAAGCTAGAGATGCCAAGGCCACTGTCCATCCCAGGACTAATAGGAGCGGCCAGATGTGACGGGGTGGCTTAGTGGGAATCATGTGCAGACTTGGATAGTAAGCCATTCTTGAGAGCCAGCCAGCAGAGCAGGGTGAGTACCTGGGAACTTCCTTAATGCAAGAATGAACTTTGCTGACCAAGACCGAAGATGTTTCTGTATTCTGTGGCTGAGGGTATGCTACCAGTGTCTGTTTAACCTGCTTTAAACGAAATGTGCCTCTGTTTCCTTTCCCTCCGTCTCTTCCCCTGGGTTCAGTGCTCATAGCCATCTTCCCTCCCCTACAAAAGGAATATTTGTAATAAGCATTACATGGCAGTTACAGACTTTTCAACAAAAAACTCACAGTCCCAGCAGTCATCCCTGGACTGTGTACAGAGGAAATAAGATTTGTTTCTTTCCCTTTTTTTGAACATGTGATATGATATGGAATATAATTATATCCAGTTGATGACTTGAGATCCACTGTGACTCCAGGAGTCCTATGTAGTGTTCAGTGTATTTCTCCATCATACAGCCTGGAGACTTGCTGTCAGCTCCCTCTTCTAAACATGGGCTGTACTTCCTTGTGATAGCAGGTTCTATTCTTCAGCCAGTGTGATCATACTAGCCTCCTGTGCTCACTGTCCTCGCACTGGCAGTTTTTTGTTTTAGTGTTTCAGGGATAGAGCAGATAACCTGGCAAAACCTTTCCACCCACTCCTTCCCAAGGCTGCCCGTCTTCACCTGGTTTTACACAGTCTATGGTACTATCTCTAGTAGAAGAGAAGAGGGTTTGTTAAAGAGCTCCTTTATTTTTAAACTCGTAACCTCTGATCTCTCTGTGCCATCCTCCAAGCTCTGAACAATGTGAGAGTAAAAAGTGACTAGCACTTGGTTGTCTTGTTTTTCTTTGCTCTGCTTGCATAGTTGATGCTAGATGGAGTACGATGCTTTTGAGCTGGAGTTGAAGATCAATGTCAGTACTGGCTTGGTTGTAGAATTAAGGCCTACATCAGAACCTTGCCTAAATAGAACATACCTAGATGCTGATGCCGGCTTTTCTTCTAAGCTGAGGAATGGCCACCAGTTATTTGGTGACTTCTAGGGAGGCAAGTGGAAGAGAGGTGCCCAAGAGCTCAGACTCCACTCTGCTCAGGCACCCTCATTCAGTTGAGTCCTTTCTTAAGCACCTACTAAGTACATGCACCCAATTTGATCTTAAAGCCTCTCTGGTCACACTATCTTAAAATCTTTGTTTGGACTTTGTAGCCCTAATGAGGGAATGGGATAACTTCCCCATTTGCCTTCATGGATGGACCAACACTTAGAGCTGTCAAGGCCAGGAAAATGGGTTGATTCTGTTTTTTCTAATCAACAGTGCAGGCTTCTACGTTGTGTGCCGAGGATTTGGCAGGGCTCATTCTCTGAAGCATTAGTTTAGAATGATAGTATTGTAGAGGTGTGAGGGGGGATTGCTGATTCATTATCACCTCCAAAGGGTTCCTGCAGATCACAAACAGAGCTCCACGTGACATCTAGAGGAGCACAGTCCTCCTCAGTCCAGCAGGCTGTCATTTGGGGGTCTTAGGCCCTTCAAGGGGGTTCCCAAGAGGCTTTTCAGAATGCTTTGAGTAGGTTTCTCCTCCATCCTTTTATTGACAGTGATATATCCCTTGCACACTCAGATGATGGATGCCTCTCTGTCGTGATATCCCTTGCACACTCAGATGATGGATACCTCTCTGTTGTGATATCTCTTGCACACTCAGATGATGGGTACCTCTCTCTCTGCCTCACCCTCTAAAGGCACTGCCTTACCTGAAACACAGGGAATCCCTGTCTAGGTATCTCAAGGGTGAGGCCAGGCACTGGACTTACAAGCCCTGAAATGGAGAGGAAAGATGGTTTGACCAAGAAAATAAAGGCCACCTTGCCCTCGGGGTCTTATAGTCTATAAGTTTATAGTTTGCCTGATGGGAAGCTAAGCAAACACAATACCTTGTCATTAACATAGTGAAGGAAGCTGAAGTGGAAGCAAGGGCAGGGGTGGGGTGTGTCAGGGATATTACCTTTTTCTGTGTATGTCACTCCCTAGTTTTGTTTTGTTTTTAATTGATTTATTTAAAATAAATTCTGTGGATTTTGCTTCTGTGCTTTGACTGGGGACTCTGGGCTCAATAATATATTTGTGTCTGAGACTGTTTCTGTCTCCTCTCATATATCTGAGATAATGTGTGTGTGTGTACATATATATATATACATTACATATATATCCCCCAACTGTCTGCTGATCCAAACTGGGCCAGTGATTGGATCCTCACTCTGGTCTGGATTTCTGAATCCACCCCTTAACCTGGAGACTGAATACTGTTCATTCATTCATTTCATTCCACATACCTGGAAATGAAGCCTGGAACACAAATAACATGCAAATCTGTGGCTTTCTGGTGCTTTTAAAAACTAAACCTGTCTGCAGAGGCTGCCAGAGAGCTCTCTTGAGGCCAGGCACAGCAGTCAGGACTCCTGGCTGCTCCACTAACTGTGCCTTTTGTCTCCTTGCTTTCCTGCATGCCTTTCTCGCCACATCACCTAGTGCTTCCCTAGGCTCACGCTCACAACAGTGAGACTACAGAGAAACATTTATCTCTTGGTTACTACGAGAGCCTAGGTTGTCGCAGGACAGATTTTTGAACTTAGGTTTTTGTTGTTGTTGTTGTTTGGCGTACTATTTTTCAAACATCTCACAATGGCTTGAGTGGAGAATGAAATCTTTAAACCATGTACTTCTTGACTCTCATTACATAACTGGCTATTGCCTGAATGTTCCCCACCTGACACCAAACAAGGAGACTGTTCTCCAAGTGGGTTCTACACCCAGTGTTGGTAAGAGATACCCTCTCCCCAGCTACTCCTGGATGGTTCTCTGGTCATGGCTGTGCAGAAAATCCCAAAGGAAAAGGGATGGGTGCTTGTTCTTTACACACTGACACTTCCTAAATCTAGGGGAAATGTTAGTTCCTCATCCCGCCTGTGTGCATTTACCGTCAACCCACTGTAGGCCAGACTTCCGTCTCTGCAGTGGCCTGGTGGACCTGGCTCACTCCCTCTCTGACTGCCACCCTGCTCCTCTCCCCTGCTGTTTAATGTTAACACCTGACCCCTTAGCCTCACTGCCTCCTCTAACTGTGGGAACACCCGGTCCAAAGTCTGTAGCTTCTTCACTCACGTTTTTCTCCTGTACTTACCAGCATCTGGGCATGATGCTAGCTACTGACTTGTGTTAAGTATCCCTTGATATAATGTCTACACTATTCCAGGTGTCTAGAACAACTGAAGGGGACAGGCTGGTTGAAGGGGTGAATGAATTGCTATTATTGATTGTGTTATGTAGCCAAGGATGACCCTGAGCTCCTGATCCTTCTGTCTGTCTCCCTAGTGTGTATCACAGCTCACCTTTTTTTATTTGGATTCGAGTTTTATTACACTTTTTAAGTGTATTTATTTTGATTTTATGTATGTGAGTGTTTTGCATGCATGTCTGTGTAGCATTTGCATGCTTTTTGCCTGCAGAGGCCAAAAGAGGTGTCAGGTCCCCAGGAACGAGAGTAACAGGCAGTTGAGCTACCACATGATGCTGGGAACTGAATCTGGGACTTCGGGAAGAGTAATTAGTCCTTTAACAGTGGAGCCATCCCTCTAGCCCCACGGGTCTCCTTTTGAGATGGCCTCTCTGTACAGTCAGGCTTTCAATCCTTCTCGTTCTCCTGAGTGCTGGGATTAGATCATGTGCCTCCATTCCTTGCCTTCCATCTTGAGGGCTTCGATGTTGATATTTGTCTGTTTGTTTGTTGTTTTGGAGAAAGGGTCTCACTATGTACCTCTGACTGACCTGGAATTCATGTGTACCAGGCTCATCTCAAACTCAGAGATCTGCATCTTTCAGCCTCCCAAGTATTGGGCTGGCTCCTGATCTAAGTTCCTATTTTCTTTTTCTCTGCATTCTATCCGCTACAGAATCTCTGGCTTCAAGGTTTTTGTTTTTGTTTGTTTGTTTCTTTTGTTTCTACTTAACAACTAGAGCCATCTTCCAGTAGTATTAACAATATAGTAGCAGTAAAGTTCAAGGCCCTGGTCTCATATCTACATGCCAACCATTTCATATGCATTGCTTCCTTGCCCCTCAGCAGTCTGTGACGAGGAACTGGTGTCACCGCTTCAGATATGAGAAAATGAAGCATGGACACTGAACAGGTCATCCTCCCAGCCAAGAGCAGGGAGCTCAGGGGTGCTGCTGCCCTGTGGCTGCTTCATGTTCATGAGGAAAACACCCCACCAAAGGCCTCTTGCAACCTGTTAAAGAAACCTGGGCAGAGAGCCTTTAGTGGGACCCACTCCATTGTCCTCACATCTGTGTTACTCCTCTCTTCACCTTAGTTTGGAAGGGAGGGAGAGGTGGAGTCCCTCTGCCTTGAGTTCATTGTTTCCTGGCTTCTTCAGGCAGGCGGTGCCCAGGTCCTCTCCCACCCGTCCTCAAGTGTCATTTCTCTTCGCTACCTGTCCACTCCTTTTCCTTTAGAGTCTCATCTAAGCTAGAAAAAGATAAACCTAAGGACAGAGGGTGATGAAATACAGAGATGCCAGGTGGCCCCAGCCCATCCATGCACATAGCCTCGGGAAGCAGGCAAGGTTTGCGCCCGATAGGGACGCGCACGTGCACACACACACACACAGAGACAGAGAGACAGAGAGAGTCTGGAACACACACACACAGAGACAGAGAGACAGAGTCTGGAGACATTTCTAGTGGTCCATTCTGTCTTTTCACTCATTCTTGTCTGTGTGAGTTTCCTCTGCCTGAGTTTGAGAATCTCAGGAATGCGGAGCCCAGAGCCCTCCCTCGGTCTTCCATCCCCTTCCCCCCCCCACACACACACACACACTAAGCCCCTTTGCCCTTTATTCAAGGAGCTAAGTGGGAGGAGTCATGACCCTAGGGCTGTGCTCTCTCAGCCCTTCCCCCACCCTCTGCTGTTTCCCAAATGGTTTGGCCAGTTTTCATCACAGATGGCTTCCACCCTCACCAGAGGCCTTGCTTGATGGTAATTGTTCCTAATTGTTTGCCCTGGCTAATGAGGCCTTTCTTGGCTGCCCTGAGCCAATAGCTATCTTGCATTTGCTTAGAACATGGACTCAGTGAGGGAGGCAAGCCTCTTTGGGCCTCAAACCCTGGCTTTCCAGATATAATTTAGATGGAGGTCTTGCAGAGAATAGTAACCAGACTTAGAGAGCAAGGACCTGGGGGTGCTTTGGACGTTTCCCTCCCGAAGATACTCAGTACCAGGGATCTTTGGGGTCTGCCAGAGGGAATGGCAGCACTCCTAAGTGGAGCTGGGAAGCTGAGGAGAGCTTGAGGTGGCACATAACCTTGTCCCTTTCTCCTTCAGCTGCTCCTGATCCCCTTCCTTCTACTTCCAGGAAAAGGGTAGTCTAATATACTAGTTAGAAAATGATTTGGGGGGCTGGAGAGATGGCTCAGCGGTTTGAGAGCATTGTCTGCTCTTCCAAAGGTCCTGAGTTCACTTCCCAGCAACCACATGGTGGCTCACAACCATCTGTAATGAGGTCTGGTGCCCTCTTCTGACCTGCAGGCATACATACAGACAGAATTTTGTATACATAATAAATGAATAAATAAATGTTTAAAAAAAAAAGAAAAAATGATTTGGGGGTGACAGCCCAAGTAAGGATAGAGAGTGGAACAGTCCACAGCCCCAGACCTCTAAGGTAGTCTCAGAGACATGCCAGAGAGGGGCTGAGCTAGCACCATTCCCTTAGATTTAGTGATGGGTGATCACACTGTCTCCACCCTTTCCTCTGTTTGAGTCAAGACATCAGGTAAGATTTTGATAAAAAATATCTTCATGGGCAAGTGAATTTATTCCCATCTATATAGTCATCCATCTGTCTATCTGTCTACTACCATCTACTCAACCATTCGCTCAGTTAGCCACTTCGGGTCCCACTCGGTGCCAGGCCCTGGGGTATAGAGAGGATATGGTGTGGTTGCTGGTCTCCATGGGTCTGCCCGTTGGTCCCAGGAACTTTTCTCAGCTCCAGTTACTTGTACAGAAGCCGAATCTCCCTTCTGTCATGTAGGGAACCAGATTCCAACCCAGGAGGTCTTCCAGTGGATAACTAGAAGTCTTAAACCAGAGACCATTGGTAATAGGGGCCAGGATAGTGGTTGGAGGGATGAGGGAGGCGTCCAGCCAGGCCACTGAACCCATTACTGTGGTTTGGCTCTGCTGGTTAAAAAAAAAAAAAATAGCAAGCTTGGACAACTGTCTCCCTGTGTCCTGTGCTCCAGGCTGCTCCCAGACAGGAGTCACTCCATTAAACAAACTACTGCCAAGGGCAACAGGGGCCTGGGCCCAGAGAGGTCTGGAAGGGAGAGTGGGGACATAGGGCCCTGGACAGGACTTGGGCCTGCCTGTCCATTACAGATATAGTTGTGCAAGTGAAGCCACCTTGGGCCTGCCTGTCCATTACAGATTCAATTGTGCAAGTGAAGCCACCTGGCTAGCTGGAAGTCAGCATACAAAGTGGATGCTGACGCTGAGGGAGGAGAAAGGCACACTCAGGGTCCCAGGCACTGGAAGGGGCACACATACTGACATGGCCTATAGGTTCGCTTACTGGAGCGTGTTCCAGAGGAAATTGGCAGTAGGGGTTAGAAGAGATAAGAGAACGTCGGGTGGGGACATCAATATTTCATTCTAAAATCAGAAGGACTGTGCTCTGGGCTTCTCGGGCCTCTCCCCTTTCTGTGTGTGGCTGAGGTTGAGTTAATGGGACCTGCATACACAGAGGCTCACACAGCCTTGAGGACAGAGGCCCATTCATTCCAGGAGCCGCAAAGCACCTCTTGGACCGGCCTATAGTCCTGGTCCTGTCCCACCAATGTGCAAGGAAGCGACGTGCGTCTTTGCACATGCAGCCTTACCCTCAAGCACACACACACAAAAGCCACACTCAGCGCTCTGACCCCCCCCCCCACCTCCTGCCTCCTGGATCAGCCTCTGGCTCTGCCTTTCTCAATCATTCATCCGTGCTGAGCCCATTGGAGAAACCGCGAACAAACTCCTGGACCCCGGGCAGCCCACCTTAGTAGTACTTGGAAAACTTCCCAGATCTTGGAGGAGAAAAACATCTTAGTTAAAGAACAACATGGAAAAGAGCAGAGAAGACGGTTCCGGTGACAGCTGTGCCGTTGGTGAGCTTTGAGACCCTCACCAGGATACTTCACCCGTCTGGGATTGTCTTCCTACTGTGAGATGGGAGAGAACTTGAAGAGGGGCCCTATATAAGCCTACTGGAATGATGTGCAATGCGCAGAGACCTTTGAGTCCCCTTTAAGCTGATCCTATAGAGGTGGCCCAGTGGGTAAGAGCACTGGGTGTTCTTGTAGAAGACAGGCTTTGATTCCCAGCACCCAGTGGCACTAACACCATCTCTAATTCCAGTTCCTGAAGACTTGAACCCTTTTCTGGCTATTTAGGCACTGCTTATATGTGGTGCACAGACATACATGAAGGCAAAATACCCATACACATATAAAACTTTTTAAAGAGGAGGTGAATAGCCAGTGATGTTTCTGAACATTTCAGGAGTCGGTTCTTTAAGTGATGCGAGCATTGCTGTTTAAGCCCGCACCATCCCTTATGGTCAGAATCAACTTCACCGTCCCAGGAGTGTGTCTTCATGATCCTCATTCCCACTCCTCAAGCTGTGGAAACTGATGGTCTCCTCTGATGGACCGACCACTTCCTGGATCAGATCCAGCGCAGCAGGGACCAAGGGAAGATGGCAGATGCTGTATGTCAAGAAGACCATGATGACAACCCCATGGGAGTCTCGATTTCTGGTGGTTCCTGTGCCTGTGAAAGAGTGAGCTTCTTCAGTCTTCCCGAAGCCCCTCACCGTGCACTTCTCGGGTGTCCATGCTCACATCCCTGCTCCAGCACAGGCTAACTTCCTACCCTGGAGGGCCCCCGGGGGCCTGTGTGCTCCAAAGGCAGCCCAGAAACACCTCAGCACACTGGGAAAGGATAAGCGCTACCTAAAATTTCAATTTTTAACTCCAGTGCTTGATTATTTTTGTGTCAAAATAATTGATCGCTATGGAAAAAGTCAGAACTTTAGAACTAGTCTTCACCATTACAACTGCTTTTATTTTTTAAAGCCGATCTTTCGACGATTGGCACGTGTAAGGGTTATAATCCAGCACTAAGGGTTCTGCATTGCCCCAGATAAGAGAAACCCTCGCGAGTAGCTCACCATAGCCCTGAGAAACAGCCACGTGCTATGAAAGACGGGAGAATGTGGGCCCAAGGGGCTTAGTTCCAGCCTCAGCGCTGTCACTTGCTAACTAAGGGGCTTGTAGGTTGCCTTCCCTGTACCTCACCTCAGCCATAATGTTTCCAGCTCTTACCTATGTGCACGACAGCGTCGGGTTTCTTTACAGAGTGCAGTAACTGCAAATGGGGCTTCTGATATGAAAGCACACCAGTGGTCCCTTCTGTCAGCATGAGTTACTGGTAGAGAAGAGGATGGAAGGAAGCCAACGAGTGGCCACCAGGAGACTTAGGATGTCATCTCTCTACATCCTGGCCTCAAGTCCAACTCAAAGATCCCCAGAGGAGACCTCAGACCCCTCCAGTTCTGGGCTCACAGTTTGCTGAAAGCAGTCTAAGTTGCTGAAATAAACACCAATTTTTCACATGAACAATATAGATTTTATCAATGCGGTGTATTTCTAAAAAGGTTATCATTGCTTCACAAACCACAAATCCAGGACCATGAGAGGCATGACTCTTTAGAGAGCCCCGCAACACAGGACTGCTTGGTCCTATGGCGTCCATGAGTACTGCCCTTCCCACAGCCACATCTTCCCTCCGGCTGTGGCAGAATGAAGTTCAGTGTAGCCTGTTGGACACATGGTTGTCCCAGCCTATGAATTGAAAATTGCCTCTCCCTGGACAGCCCCCAAGCACTGCATATTTTTCCAGCACCTCTCACCAGCCCCACAGATGAATTTATCTTTCTACATGTGCTATTTGGCTGTTTCTATTGCAGGAGACCATGGGTTCAATGGGTCTCACTGTTCTGCCACACTGACAAACAGCCACAGCTCTGTTCTCTCGGCCAGCCCTGGGGCCTGGAGGCCTACTTGTGGGAATTCCAGAACGTTAGAGCTGGATGAAGGACCACAGCCCTTGCTTAGTACTGCCCAGCCACTGCACGGGGGGAAACTGAGGCCTGGGGGAGAGCAGCTTTTAAGGGGCATGAAATGGCAGGTTTTCCCATGTTTAGTCCAGTGTGCACCCCACACCAGCACCAGTGGGCTCCCAAAGCCCTGGCCTGCTGGCCTCAGTCACTGAGAAAAGTCTGGTGTTCAATAATAGGTGAGCTCGTCTCTAACCCTAAGCTAAAACCAGTCTCCCATTCCCTTTAATGTTCACCTTTGTGTAGTATCCAGAGAGAGAAAGGACTGAGTTCACTTCTTTTTTTTTTTTTTTAAGATTGAAGTCAGTTGTCCCTAAAAGGGAGTGGCACAATTCTTGGCCCTTCTTGAGCAGCCTATGGCCACCAGACTGGAGATAAGGTTGCACACCCTGGGTCTCATGAAAAATAAATCCAATTAACTTTCATAACAGAATTATTAATTCACAGAACTGAAAATCATGGGAGGCTCAGGATAGCTCGATCGTGCTTTAGTTAGTTTCCAGTAATTCCCTTGGCGCTGCCTTCCTGATACACGGCCCCTCACAGTATGGGCTCCCTGCAAACCCAAAACCTCCACACAATTCTTGTACAAGAAGGATCTATTCCTTCCTTGTCTTTAAACCGAGATTTTCCCCATACTTCATATGGCCCTAACTGAAGCCAGCTTTCTCGTGTCTGGAGAGACGGTTCCGTGGTTAAGAGCATGTGCTGCTCTTCCAGAGAACCCTGAGTTTTTCTCCCAGCACAACTGCCTGGAACTCCAGATCCAGGAGGATCAGACTCCTCTGGCCACTGCAGACACCTGCACTCACAAATGCACATCTATCATCTAACACACACACACATACACACACACTTAAACAAGTTTTTAATAAAAAAATAATTTCTTGTGTGGGTCCTGGAATTAGCCTAATTGACCCAGGCCAATCGGGTCCTTTCTGAACACTAGGGAATTAGAGTACTCTCAAAGTAGCAATTTTCTGCACAGTGATACCGAGTATGACAGATGCTGGAGGCAACCAGAGTACCATTCACAGCAACATTTATAAGGGCTACATGAGATAGCGTGTCCAGGGTTTCAAACAACACCCGGCACATAGGAAGCGCTGCCATTTTTATTAAAACTGTTAGCATTATTGCTGTCCTAAACACATGCCGTGGATCAGCTTCCAACACTTCACTGAGGGCTAGCTTAGGGATGTACTCGCTGTAAAATACGTCTGTGTGCAATACAGACAGACAGTACATATGCAGTGTATAATGGTCGTATATGAATAGCCAGGATTCCCTAACACCCCAAACATTTAAAATGTGTGTATGTTGAGAATTGTTGGAGTCTTTTCTAATGGTAAAAAGTCTCCTAAATTAAGAAGGAATTCTCTTATTTTGGAATTACTTGTTCTTATTTTACATGTATGAGTGTTTTCCCTGAATGTATGTCTGTGTACCATGTATGTGCCTGGTGTACACAGAGGCCAGAAGAGAATGATGAATCCCCTGGACCTAGAGGTACAGATGGATGTGAGACACCACGTGGTTGCTGGGAATTGAACCCAGCACCTCCAGAAGAGCAGCAAATGCTCTAAATGCTGAAGCATCTCTCCAGCATCTCAAAGGAATTCCTTTATCTTTGGTACCCATTATCTCTCCCCAGTCTCACTCCCAGTGTCTTCTACTCTCTTCTAATACTGACATTTTTGTCGTCCACAAAAAGAGTTAAAATGTGGTATTTGTCTAGCTGTGCCTGGCTAATTTTAACATGTAATTATCCTCAAGTTTCGTCCACAATGCCACAAATGGCAGGGTTTTATTCTTTTTATGTTAGACTAACACTCCAAGTGTGTATGTAGCAAGCTTTCTTCATCCGTTTACCTGTGGACACCCTGGCTGGTACAAGCCTCCCGCAGTATTTCAGAATAGCTCCCTGGCTATAGTCTGCATGTTGCTTCTCTCTTAGGCCTGTAGTCTCGGGCCCCAGAGACCTTTCAGCTCTGGAGCTCTGCCACCCACCCTTCATAATGGTCTCTGCAGCCCTGCATCTCCCAGCGGCACCCAGCAGCTGTGCTCTCAGATAGCTTCCGTTATGCTCAAGACGTTGTAAGTCCTTCCTCTCAGCGTTGTAAGGGACCCAGGACCCCTGCTCTGTTCTGACCTGTGATTTGTGTTCTTCCAACAGCAGTCCCACAACTTGCGGTAGATAAATGTTACCCTTCGCTGAGCTCCTGTTCTCTCGGGGACACAGCCTTCTCTCCTAGACAGAATGTCCAGGGGGCATCCTCGGTGACTCCTTTAATGGTTCCTACCAACTCCTGGTTCTCTGTGGGTTGATCCCAAGTTTGAGAAACTAAAACCCTATGGGAAAGTTCTGTGAGCAAAGGCCCCCGGTGTAATTCATGCCGCTCAATGTCTAGTACAGACAGCTGTTCTATGGCTTCTCTTGGGCCTATCTGGAACAGCAAACACAACCAGTCCTACAGATTTCTGGGCACAAGTACTGCTGGTTCCTAAGATTCTGGTGGCTTCTAGGTCAGCATCAGCCAACTGCCTTTAACTTATTGTGTCTAGAGGAAATTGTCCAGACAGGTCAGTTCCTCTTGCTTTATGGGCACCAGATAATCCATTAAGACCTGTGTCACGAATCTGTTCGATGGCTCAGTGAAAAGGCAAGGAAAGTTTATTGTTTGTAGTTTATAGATAAGAATAATAATCCGAGAAACATTTAAATGGCTTGCTTAAGGCCAATCAGCTAGATAGTAGGAGAACAGGCCACCTGCAAGCCCAGGTCCTTCTTTGCCATTGTTCCCAGGTCCTGGGCAAGAGAACCTTGAAGGTTCCAAGCCAGCCCTCACCTCGTACCTAGCCCAGGGTCTTGCCTGGTTGGTACTTGCGATCCTTTGTCTTTTCTGTCACAGTTTGAGCCACAGTGGGGACTGGGCTGAGCAACAGAGCAGCCAGCCAGCTTCTTTCCTGCCCTGTGTTTGTCCCTCGGAGATGAGAAGATAGTGTGATCAGATTCTTAGCTATGCCTAGAAACGCAGCCATGATGACATGCTAAGCTCATAGGCTCTGTAACTCTCAGGTTGAACATCCCTGCTTTCCTCTGACTCCAGGCTCCAATCAGCCTACACTCCCCTCTGTAGGACTTGATTTTGCTTTCTGCCAGGCTCTGTCTCTACCAGTGCTCTATCTCAGCTTTCCTCTCTCATTAGTGTGGCTCACCTAAGCCTCCTTCCGAGCTTCTACACCCAGCTGCCTGTGAGAGGCCCCCAGCCTCCATGGGCCCTGCCCCTCCTGGATGGCTGAGGCAGGCCCAGGGCTGCAGTTAGAGCCACTTCCTCGGATACAAAAGGTTCTTTCTCCCACTCAGAGATGAGGTTTCCAGGCAGGTTATTTTTATAGCAGGATCCTTCAGAGAAAATAAACAAAGTCTCACACGCACACACAACACACACACACACACACACACACACACACCTCAGTCCTTCACACCCCTCAGCCCCTTCCCTGAAGAGGGGCCCAGCCTGACTGAGCCGACATGAGGACGCCCACTGCCCCAGAGTGGCTGCTGTTCCCAGAAGTGAGGGTTCAGGCTGGAGGAAGGGCGCCTGGGCTGGCAATTGAACTGACAAACGTCCTTTGCCCCTCCCCCAAGCAGGAGATTAGGGTCAGCTGGCACCCTAGAGGGGCTCTCAGCTTAGGGCAAGAGTAGAGCCCCTAGCTCTGTATCTGTAGGGAAAGATGTAGACTCAGATATCACTGATGATTTCCCGGCTGCTGATCAGGGGCCAGCCAGACTTGCGGCTCTCAGAGGCACATCCCACATCCATCCATTCACTGAGTCCAATCAGCTGGACCTTGTCGCTCAGTACCCACCTCTGTGTGTCAGGCACCGTGTTAGGTGCTCGGCAGACAGAAATAAACAAGACCGCTCATGGGGCCATGCTCTGAGAGCCTACTAGCTGGAGAGAGGGACCTTTATGGCCACACCACAACAGCTTGAGGCACAGATTTTTTATGTGCTCCTTGCAGTTGGCAAAACTGAGATTGCTGAGGTCAAATGACTTATCCTGGGACATGTGTGTCTTTGAAGTCAAGGGGCATCAAGCACCAGGGATCCGCGGTTCTCTCCATCAGGTTTCCTGTAGGGAAGACTTTCAGCTAAGATGGTATAGGGAAGAAGAAGCCTGGGAAGGGGCTGGTGTGTGGATGCGGTGGGAGCTCGGGCCGTTGCAGACCTGAGGTGGGCAGTTGTCGGTGGTGCCTCCTCTGACAGAGTCCGAGAGAGGAAGGCCTTTCATAAGCAGATCACTGTAGTCACAAAGGTCCTTTATGATGGAGCCTTGGGTTTTTAAAAATCATGCACATTCCCGGCCAGGCACGACAAAAATACACAGCCTCGGCGGGTCCCTGCACAGCAAAGGCAAACAGATCCCTGGAGCGACGCTGGGTGTCCACACAGACGGCCACTGTCCTCAGCCTCCCCCAGCAGAGTCTGTGCCCCAGCTTTGGGGAGCTTTCCTCCTCCTTGGCACGACAGAGAACTCCAGAGACCGGACATTCACGCTAATTCCCCTGCAGGAGAAGTGGAACCAGTTCCAGCGTCCCCTCAGCCACAACACATTTGGAGCGCTTCTGACTGACTGTGGAATGAAGGAATGTGCCCCTTGTTTAGAAGCTCCGAGTATCATTGGGAGCCTGAGCTTCCGTGAATTCTCCAAGAGCCCAAAATAGCATCCAGGTATCTGCTTCCTTATCTCTGAAACAGAGCTAATAATACATATGTCACTGGAGGCCTAAGAACCTAGATAGGTAGGGGCAAAGCCAGCCCTGCCCTGAGCACTCAATGAATCGGATCCTCAGCTGACTTCCTCCCCAGGACCCTGGCTAAACCCCATCTCCTTCATTGTAGCTTGGGAATGGCTATACTGAGATTCTGGGATCCAGAGTCCTGGGCCCTGCCCCTACTCCAAAAACTTACATAATGAAGGCTGCTCTGACCTTATCTCTTAAGCACCCCCAAATCAAGCAAGAGACGTGGCAGCCCCCTAGGACCCAGCCTGAGCTGGAGACTCTACCCTATGACTCTGGTTACCACCTGCCCCCTCTCTGGGCCTCGTTTATTCTTTTGTGTTCTCTGGGGGCTGACCTTAGTTTTTACTTTAATAGCCTTTTCCTGCCTTGGCCCTCTTCAGTGACACCTGGAATGCCTCATGGAGCTGCCGCTTGCTCATCTGTCACTGCTAATGAGATTTCTAACAAAGCCGTGAGTAGCTGGGAAGTCCACTCACACAGACTGCTGGCCTGCTGCCTGGTTCCCGGGAACCAGGCTTCTGCGGGAAGGAGATGTGGCAAGCAAACAGGGAGGGAAACACAGCATTTCTTTCCGAAAAGGTCATGGGGGCAGGGACTGTGGAGTTGCATGCAACAGGGGCCTACCTTGCCTTTGGTGTGCACCCAAGTGGCCACCAGAACCCATCCTGTCCCCACACTTTGTAGCCACCTGAGCAGGAACTGAAGGAACCAGGATCGAGAAACAGGGTTTGAATCTTGTAGGGTGTTCCTAGTCTGATGGCTGGTACCAGTGGAGATTGGCAATGCTTTCTACAGTCTGTTCAGAACAGATACCCTGTCTGTTGGCAGGCACCATCTCTGTCACCTCCCTCTAGTCCCCTGCACTGGGGACATCCACATACCACTTCCGCCATATGCCCATTCCTGGGAAGATGCCAGTTAGTGGAGCGAACTGACATTAGAAGACAAAGCTTGAGAACGGGCCTGGGAGACACAACTACACAGAGAAGAGAGAGGAGACAGCTTTGGGAGGACCAAGAAGAGATGACCCTCAAGTCTCCACAGAAGGGGACTCAGTTCTCAGACTCTATGGAACCTCCAATCAAGAGAACCCTAGGAAACTCACTACAGGGCATACACAAGCAACCAACACATATTTACCATATACCTCCTCCATGGAAAACGAGCGTCAAGACTGCTCTAGGCAAGAGCCGGGTGCCACGTTCAAAGAAGACACAGCGTCGCCGGTCACCTGTTAGTATCAGTCTTATTCTGTTCCAGGAGCCCCATGTCTTTCTCTTCTCCCATCAGAGCTGGGGAGGTAGATACAGTTGCCGTCACCTGGTTGCAGATGAGACAACTGGCTGAGAGGACCAAGGCTGGCACACTGTGCTGCCAGGATCACACTGAAAGCTGCCCTGAACCTGCACTGTCTCACTGGCACAGAGGGCACGAGGGCGAGAGACAGACAGGCAGATTGCTGCTAGGTAATTCACAACCATAGGGCAATGTGAGCCTAGGGGAGACAGACCAAGGGAGGGAGCTGACTGCCCTCAGCAGGAAGCAGCCGGGTGTACTGGAGAGAGGCTGACCTGGGCTAGAGATGGGCTCTTGCTGTGGCCGGGAGTTAGTTGCCGTCCTTTGGTAAGGGCAGCTCTTAAAGCCAGTGCAGACAGGCAGAGGACAGGAGAACCGTGGCCTCATGACCCAGGAAAGGTCACTGCAGCTCTCTGGACCTGAAGCGTCTCTCCAGGGCACACTCTCCTTGTTCAAACCAAATTGTGTCTGTTGGCCATCAGATTGCCACACCCAGGCGGTGTTGTGAACTGGGATCAAGTGTGGAGTCAAAGCACACCACAGACAGCTGTGCGCTTCGTAGTTTCCTTAGCTGGCTTCTCAGTCTGCCCGCTTTACCGTAAGCGTTTCAACAGAACCCTCCCCTTTAATCCCAGCACTCAGGAGGCAGAGGCAGGCGGATCTCTGTGAGTTCGAGACCAGCCTGGTCTACAAGAGCTAGTGCCAGGACAGGCTCCAAAGCCACAGAGAAACCCTGTCTCAAAAAAACAAACAAACAAAAAAACAAAAAAAAAACCAGAACCCTCCCCCAGTCACCCAGCAGGCTCTGCTCTCAGGAAGTGTTACCTTGTTCCCTGCCCCTTACTTTCCCAGCTCAAGTGACCTCACTGGAAGAGACCTCATTGGAAAAGACATGTCAGAATATCATTCAGTAGCAGGGGAAGGGGAGGGAAGGAAGTCCTGCAGTGGGAGGGGGACTCTATAAACAAGGTGGGGGGGGGGCTTGGAGTGAGACTAAGGGGTCCAGAGAAGTGAATGAGGCCTTACAGAGGCTCCTGAGCACCAGAGCCATGTGCAGAGATGGTGCTGCCAATGCAGCTTCCAGTAACTTCATAAAAATGTAATTTTATATGTATGTGTGTGCCTGATTGTATGTCCGTACACCATCTGTGCAGGTCCCCATGGAGATTAGTAGAGGTGTCAGATCCCCGAGAGCTAGAGTTGTGAGCCCACCACATAGGTGCTGGGAACCAAACCTGGGTCCTCTAGGTTAGTAAGTGTTCTTGGCTCCTGAGCATCTCTCCAGATCTCTCTGGTAACTTTATAGATGGTTTTAATAAACACCAGTGCTCTCTGGAATGGATGCTGGTTGGCATCCAAGGCTGGGCGAGGGGCTACTTTCTGCAGGTCAAGACCCTGCACCTCCTCCCACTGTGCGCCCCACACTCTCCCTTTTGTCCTTTTTGCAACCCAGCCTAATCACAAGAGTTCCTAATTGCCCGTGCCCTGAGGCTGGTATCTACTAGATTCCTTCTCTGTTTCTTAGTCCAGTAAGAATTTCTAAAGTAAAAACAGAAACAAGCAAATGAAAAACAACAAACACAAAACAACCGGGCAACTGCTGTGTCTCTCACCTATGATCCCAGCACTCGGGAAGCTGAGTATGAGGGTTGTCGCTGTGGGCTTGAGGTTTGCCTAGGCTACATAGGAAGTTCCAGGACATCCTGGGACAGAGTGAGACACTGTCTAAGCAAACAGCCCTCCTCCCCAAACAAATAAAAACTAACTAAACAAAATAACTTTAATTATGTAAAAAATAAATAAATAAATAAATAAATAAACAAACAAATAAGGTTGAGACAGGTTGACCATCCCCAACTCAAATTCCAAAACTAAAAATATGCCAAAATCAGATGGTTTTTGCTTGTCCCATAGGTGAGACCACACATATTAAAGTTTCACCCAGCTTTGTGTGACAGATTCTGGTCAAGATGCATAAACATTAACAAATGCTGTATAGTCAGGCGGTGGTGGCGCACGCCTTTAATCCCAGCACTTGGGAGGCAGAGGCAGGCAGATCTCTGTGAATTCAAGGCCAGCCTGGTCTACAGAACAAGTTCCAGAACAGGCTCCTAAACTGCACAGAGAAACCCTGTCTCAAAAAAAAAAAGAAACAAACAAAAAGAACAACAACAAAACCAAAACAAAACACAGACAAACACAGACAAATGCTGTGCAAAGTTACCTTCAGGCCCTGGGGTACAGCTCAGTAGGAGAGCCCTACCCAGACTGTGCAGCTGCCTCCAACCCTAAGGGCTGAAAGATTGCCTTCAGGCTATGTGTTTAATATGTACAAGAAACAGTGTAAACTTCATGCTTAGATTTGGGTCACATCCCCCAAGATATCATTGTGCATATGATTAATGTATGCATATTCTAAAATCGGGGGGGGGGAGTAGAAATCAGAAAAAATTCTGATCCCACACCCTCCATGTCAGGAAATATAAACACATCAAGTTGCTTAGCAACTGAGTGGAAGAACCTACTTACCTATCTGGGTCCGGATTTACAGCTGTAGGGCCAAGCCACTTGCCTCCTGATAACGTCTGTATTGCTCTTCCTCAGCCTCACCAGAAAGATTTCTTTCCTGGCTGTCTCCAGACTTCTTCCCAGAGCCAACCACAGCCAGTGCATCTCCCCACAAAAATACCCGCAGAAATCCCCTTCCTTATTCCACATCAGAAGAAGCACCATATAGGCCTGGGGCAGCTACTCCTAGGTGGCTGACTTTCCTGGGTCGGGGCTGGGCAGCTAAAGCCGAGCGACCTTTGTAACCATTGAACGCTTTTTGGGTTTTTTTTTTTTTATTGTGAGAGATGTTTTATTTTCTTTTTTTTAT
>NC_022017.1:6883887-6902283 GCF_000317375.1 Microtus ochrogaster
TCTCTGTTTTTATGCCAATACCAAGCTGTTTTCACTACTGTAGCTCTGTAATAGAGTTTGAAGTCAGGGATGGTAATGCCTCCAGTCAATCCTTTATTGTATAAAATTGTTTTGGCTATCCTGAGTTTTTTGTTTTTCCATATGAAGTTGATTGCTTTTTGGGGTTTTGGAGTGGCTTTATATACATAGGACAGATGAATCCCAGCCAGAAGAAGCAGTGCTTTCTGAGTCTTTCTCAGAACTTGACACAGCAAAGCCCTGGTTGGAAGTATGAATATCCAGTGATGCTCCAGCTTTCCGGCAGACTTATCACAGGGGCTAGAGGAACTGATACTGCAATATTTTCAGACGTAAACATGCTCAAAGTCAGTACCAGACAGAACTTACAAGGAAGGAAATAGAGTTCTCAGATGCCAAGAGGCAGAAGCATGGGTGTGAGGTATTCATGGTCCCAGTAAACTGCATTCGGTCAACTGGCCTGCAGCTCACTGCACACCAGCCAGATGGGGCATCCAGGCTGCCGGGACAACCACACGGAGGGCAGCACTGTTTCTTGGTCTGGAGCCTTTTGTTAGGCTCAGGTGGTTTTTAGGCATAGAATTTGCAAACTGCCTACATGGAAGCAGTCGGTTGGCAGCGCTAACCTATGGATAATGGAATCTGATTCTTGGCTCAGCACATACGTGAACTTGCAAGGAAGACCAGAGTTTGATCCCCCAAACCCATTGTAAAAGGAGAGAAACACCTCCAAAATTGTCCCTCTAACCTCACTCACACACATAGCACACACAGACACAGACACACACACACACTTTTTATATCTGACTCTGCCCATTCAAATCCCCAGTGTATGTCAGGTCACTCAGACACTACAACTGCCCTTATGTTGGCCCGCAAATCATAAGATCCAGACAGGATGCCATTCCCACGTGAAGATTAGTGTAGAGAAAGTCAGTAAACTGTAGGCTTCGGGCTCTTGGGGTGCATGTCCCCAAGGCTGATGAGCCCTTGGCATGGGAGCACCCCCATTTAATACCATCTAGAAAGATAAAAGAGAGGACTGCACGGATGTCTCCGTGGGTAAAGCGCTTGCCTTGTAAGTGTGAGGACCTGAGTCAGACTCCAAGAATTCACATAGCAATGGCAGGTACAGTGGTGTGCGCATGTAATCCCAGAGCCCAGTCGGCAGAGGATCCCTGGGGCTCACTGGGGCTCACTGGCCAGCCCATCCGGCTGACTTGGTGGACCCCGGGTGAGTAGGAAACTTTCTCAAAGGAAGTGGACAGCATTCCTGAAGATGACACCCCAAGGCAGTTCTCTTGCCTTCATATGCACCCCTACCAGTGTGCACCTACATCTGTGAACACACACACACGTTTTTAAAACTGAATGGGTAATCTCCCAGCAGACAAGCCAAGCAAGGGCTGTTCATTCAGTAGAGAGGAGACATGGTAGAGTCAGACCCAAGAATTGGGCCAATTCCTCCCCTTGCCTGTCTGTGAAGGCTACTTGCAGGAAACCCCAGCCAATTCTCTTGAAGTCTTCCCCGGGACAGAGAAGGCTTGTTACCAAGCAGTTCCTTTGGGGTTGAAATTCCACTTCAGGTCTCAGTACCTACAGTCATTTTTCTTCCTTGTTTATGTTTCCTGTGGAAAGTCTGAAGAAAAAAATCCATGGAGCATCTTTCAAGCTTGTATTTGGAAGGAAGAAAATAGGCCCCTTCTCTGCTGGACAAACACCACAGACATTGGTGCTTTCACAGCTCAAACACAAGCTGGTTTTCAAAGCCTCCGACTTGGCCTCCCAGGCTCCAAAGAGCTGGTGAAGGGGGCAAGCGAGACACAGCCACCTGGGCTGGGGAGTTTGCTTTGGGATCAGAACTTGGAATTTGTGAATTTTCTACTTCAAGCACATCCAGACATGGAGTCCTCACTGTCTCCTGCACAAGCTTTACCAGCCTGTGTGGCTCTGGCTTCCTGGGATGGAGGGTAGGGCCCTAGGCCTCAGGTGACCCCTTCCCTGCCCCCACATAGCTCCTGATGGGAGATTTGGCAGAGAGGGTGCAGATAGACAAAAGATGACCCCAGAGACTCTGGTTTCTCTTTCTACCTGATGCAGAGGATAGAGGGTGGGCGGCAGGGGAAGGAAGGAATTTGTCTGTGCTGGCAAATTTTCCAGCTTTAAGAAATTACAAAGAGACAGCTAGGCTTCTATCTTAGGGAGCTAGATCTCAGGCTGTAGGCTGGCGAGGTCTTTCAGTCCCTCCTTCCTTTCCCCTCCCCGGCCCCTCCTCCCCCGTCCCTCCATCTTTCACGAGAGAATAATATAATGAACTCCCAAGTGCCTGTCACTCACTAGCTTTAATTCATGGCCAGAGCTATGCAAGCTGCAGCTGCACTCTGCGCTCCGTCTCTGCCTTCCTCCCCAAATATTTTGGACCAAATCCTAGAGTCTCATCATCCTCTCACGGTTGCCTAGCTTTTTTTGGGGGGGGGGGATTGAGACAGGGTTTCTCTGTGGTTTTGGAGCCTGTCCTGGAACTAGCTCTTGTAGACCAGGCTGGTCTCAAACTCACAGAGATCTGCCTGCCTCTGCCTCCCAAGTGCTGGGATTAAAGGCATGTGCCACCACTGCCCAGCAGGTTGCCTGGCTTTTGTGTTGGTATTGGATTCAGTAACATCAAGGAGTCTCCTTGTCCCATGTCTTACAAAACTGTGTTACAGACCTGCCTGTAAGGTGCCAGTCCCAGCCAGGTACAGGCTCCTGAGACTTCACATGCATACAGCGGTCTCTAGCTGTGCCCCTGTGCTGGTGAGTTGTCCTTTGAAGGAGGTGACTCTCTTGGTGGTGGTCGTTTCAGTGGCAATCAGCATTGACTGAACACCTGGCAGCCATCCTGGGTCCAGATGGACCAAGAAGAAGGGGCCAAGGCCCATAGGAGATTCAGGGGACTGAGTGCAGGAGGCAACAGAGCAGTCTGCCTGGGAGCAGACTTTGCACATAGAGGAAGGAGCAGAGAAATCTCAGCAATGGTTATGGTGTTTGTTTAGGGCCCTTGTAAAGTCTTTAAAACCAAGGCTAGTTCAGTTTGCATAGGGCCTTGAGTCCGGCCTGGGAGCTATAGCAGAGACCTTTCAGTCTTCCCTTTCCCATCTCTTTCTTTCTGTTTGAAAAGAAGAATGTCTTAGTCATGTGGCACCATGACCATGGCAGCTCTTATAAGGAAACATTTCATTGGGTTGACTTGCAGTTCAGAGGTTTAGTCCATTATCATCGTGGTGGGAAATGTGGTGGCATGCAGGCAGACATGGTGTCTGGATCCACAGTCAGCAGGAAGAGAGAGAGAGACTGGGCCTGGTTTGAGCATCTGAAACCTCAAAGCCCACCCCTAATGACAGACTTCCTCCAAAAGGCCACACCTACTCCAAACATGCATACTTCCTAATGGTACCACTCCCTATGAACCTATGGGAACCATTTTGATTCACACCACCACAAATGGCTTATGTTTTCTGGTTTGGGGAGTTTTGTTTTGTTTTGTTGTTGTTCCTATTTATTTATTTTGAGACAAGGTCTCACCATGCACCCTTGACTGTCCTGGAATTTATTTTGTAGCCCAGGCTATACTCCAACTCACAGCAATCTTTCTGCCTCTGCCTTGAATCAATGTTTGGCTGTTTTCCTTTTCAGAAGAGTTACTAGAAGAAGCTTTTTAGATGTGTGAGTGGGGTTCTTTGGAGACAGCGACGGGACCTGAATATCCAACTCTTTTGCTGCTCTCCCAGCCCTCCTACCCCATTGCCAAACTCTGTAAGTCCCAGACTCAAGAACGAGCCCACAAGATGTTCAAAGAAAAGAGTATAGCTTTGGTGCCAGGGTAGCGGAACTAAGAGATAGGGCTGATATGCCCCCAACACATCTGGGATTACCTTAGAGTAGAGCTGTCTTCCCAGACAGGAACGAAGGACAGGCTGACTTTAATGAAATGTCCTAGAACTTGGTAGAGGAGGAGAGCAATCCAGACGCACCTCTATCAATTGTGTGCAGGTCAAAGATGAGGTCTCAGCTGGGAGGTGGCGCTTCACACCGTTAGTCCCAGCACTTGGGAGGCAGAGGCAGGCGAATCTCCAGAGAGAGTTCCAGGATGGCCAGGGCTGTACAGAGAAATGTCTCAAAAAAAAAAAAAACCCAAAGTAATAAACAAATGAATGAACGAATATATCAATGTGGAAATGTAAATTTAAAACCAGGAAGAAATCCAAAGACACCAAGAGAAAATTTGAAAATATGCAAAAGAAGCCATATGTCCTAAAACAAAAATAGGATAAATTTGAACATATGGCAGGGGGCATTTTACTGGACTCTGTGGAAAGTTTGTGAATGCTGCATGGTCCTGCTGTACAAACCTAGAGGAAAAGGCAAAACAGGAGGGAAAAGAGCTCCAAGTCAGCCACTGGGAACTGACTGGTAATTCAGGGCCTGGCGACGCGCAGGACCTCCAGGTAGTACAGTCATTACAAGTGGCTGTCACATCTGTTTGCTGGGTTTCTTGTCAAAGTTGTCAGCTGGGTTTGTAAGGAATGAAGACTTCCTGGCCTCAAAGACATTGTAGGTCAGCGGGCCAGTTAGGGAGCTGGTCTACACTTTGGCATGTGTTCCTGGGTCTCAGCTCCGTGCAGCACCAATGGCTCTATTTTATCAGCCACAATTACACCATGTTTAGGGGACAGCATGAAGTGTATTGAAAGTTAAGGTGTCTTTGCTTCTTTGGCTGGACAATAACATGTAGCGTGATTTCTAATTGGTCTTAACAATAAAAACCCGGAGTCAGATATTAGGGGGTGAAAGCTGAAAGATCAGAGAAGCCGGACAGCCAGTCACTAGTTTTTACCTCTACAGAATTCTCAGAAAGAATGGGGTATCCTGACTCTACAAGTTCTCAGGCCGAATGCCATCTCTATGAAACCTCAGACAGAATCCTGAGCTCCTGTCTCCTCCCGCCTTACATTCCTCCCTCTACCCAGCCATATCACTTCCTGTCTCCACCTCCCTAGAGCTGGGATTAAAGGTGTGAACCATCACCGCTTGGTTCTGTTTCTCTTTTAGACTGTTTCAACCTCACGTAGCCCAGGGTGCCCTTGGACTCACAGAGATTCAGCTGCCCCTGTCTCCTGAGAGCTGGGATTAAAGATGTGTGCACCACCACTGCTTGGCCTCTATGGCTACCTAATGTGGCTAGCTCCTCACTCTGGTCTTCAGGCAAGCTTCATTCGTTAAAGCACAAACAAAACATCACCACACTAATGTGTGACTGTGTTATGCCACGAGTTAGAACTCTCCACTTACTTCCCCCCTCCCTCCTTACCCTCTCTCCCTCCCTCTCTTCCTTCCTTCCTTTCCGACAGAGTCCCACTTTAGGAGTTGGCGTGAACCCTTGATCCTCTTGCCTCAGCCTCAGGCTCTGGGATTACAGCCATGTCCTACTGTACTTGGTGTACAGAATCAGTGTTAGGTTTTATTGTTGCATTTATTTATTTAGACAAGGTCTCACTGTGTATTATTGATGACTGCTCTGGAACTTACTATGTAGACCAGGCTAGCCTTAAACTCATGAAGATCTACCTGCCTCTAATTCCTGAGTGCCAGGATTACAGGCACGGGCCACCACACTTGGATTTTATTTATTTTTGTAGTGCTGAGAATTAAACCCAGAGCCTCACACATGCTATGCAAGAGTCCTTTGACTGAGCTACATCCCCAACCCTCAAAGTACACACAGATCACTGTTGATCTGTCAGCATCAAAAACCTTAGCTGTTAGGGTAAACCTTGTCTATTACATTTCAAACATATAAGTTAGTGTAAGAAATCCATGGTGAAACATCAAAATTATAAATAAAGATGGGCCATTATTAATGCATTTTTCTTTGGTTTAGCATTGACCCAAGACACACACACACACACACACACACACACACACACACACACACACACACCCATCATCCCACCCACATCTCTAAGTAAAGAGGGTTAAGACATTGGACCATCAAGGAGCCTGCTGGGCTCTACTGTTTTACAGCTTGGAAATGAAGTGCCATTGAAAAGGAGGGAACATTTAACAAAGTGCTAATTGTGGAGCCCAGACAGCCGTGAGCCTGGGGGCGGGGCACCATTTCATGGAAACAAGGAAAGGCAATGGAGTTAAAACCCCTGAAGGAGATAAAGGCAGTTGGCCAGATTTCTCTTGCTGTTTCACTGGGCACAGGATGCCACCAACATGAGAGGGAGACCAAGCCTGTTTTCTAACTCCCCTTGGGAACTGGACCCAGTTAGAGCACTGGGAGGCATCACTCGGGTGTGGCTTGTGGTTCAGGGACCTAGTGGTGACAAAACCTTCTAAGGATACCTCCTCGCTGCTTCTGACCCTCCCACAGAGGTCAGGGTAGCAACATCACCTTGTTCCCGTGTCCTAGGATGCAACCAGTGATGGCACCTTCTTCTCTCTTGCCCCAAGACTGTCAAAGAACCATGACTTGCTCTTTTGTGATCTTTCTGAGGGCACTTTTGCCTTGCCCAAGTCCTTGACGTGTCTCTGAAGCCAATGCATGGGAAGAACTGTGGTGATGAACACAGGCGCAGTAAGCCAGCTAAGCTAGCTAAAGATCTAATGGTGGGAAATCCCATTTCCAAAGTGAAACACACACTTGTGCAGGGTCTTCCTCGGTGAGCCTGTCAGTTGATGCTCCGCTGGCAGCTTAGCCCTTGGGACAGCTTTAGCGCTCACTGGACTCAGTTTCCATCAGGGATGGAGACTGATCCCAACATGTATCCTTCATCACTAGAAAGCAGATGGGGCCTCCAAAGCCTGGTTCAGATCAACACCATGAGAGATCCCAGCTCTTCAGGAAAACTTACCTCTGCTCTCTGGCCCCAGTGCCCCTTGGACACTCGCTGAGGTGCTGCAGGAGGAGCCGGAAGGCTCTCACAACCTTGGAAAAAGAAGCAGCCTTCCTCCACCCCGCATGGGAAGAATGGCTCTCTTCATAGGGACTGCTCTGGGATGCCAGGGTTCTGTAGGCCCCAGAGGGAGGAAGTGAATCAGCCTCCAGTCACCCAGGGTGGCTCGGTACCCTTTCCTAGTGTGGTATTTGGACATGTTTTGTCAAAAATTAATGAACATCTCACTTAGATTCTGGAAACAAACATAGGTCCCAGCCAAATCTTACACTTGCGGGAGGATGAATAGGCCCCGTTGGCCTCCCAGCTGGCTGGAACCAACAAGTGAATTCAGAGGCTGGGAGGAGAGTTACTGACTCTCACACGAACCCACCTATTAGAGCAATCCCAACTGGCTGCATGGGAGACCAGCACTTTTCAGCCTTGAACATATATTGTAATCACCTGGGGTCCTTCGAGAATGCTTATGCCTTGGAGGGCCCATCCAAGAAATTCTGGTTTAATTAATCTGGGTTTCAGTTACAGAATTAGGACTTTAAAAGCTCTTCCAAAGGCCAGGCAGTGGTGGTGTACATCTTTAATTCCAGCACTTGGGAGGCAGAGGCAACTCTGTGAGTTCGAGGCCAGCCTGGTCTACAAGAGCTAGTTCCAGGACAGCTAGGGCTATTACACAGAGAAACCCCATCTCAAAAAAAAAAATGGGGACCACTGTCCTAGACTATGGTTAAGTCTTAACGTGCAAACAAATGCCCCCAGGACCTTGATAAATTTAGCTTCTGATTCCATAGGTCCAAAGCAGAACTTTAGGTGAGGCAACACTCCTTGTTGGAAACCACACCGAGTAGTAGAACATTTACATGGTTCATTATGGTGGCTCTCAACTGCATATGGCTCCTTAAGACTAAAAGCAATCCACACTAAACCTACTTTAACCACTCATTGTCTGCCTTGTCTTAGCCACATTTCAGGTGCTTAAGAACACACATGGCTGTAGTCATCTTACCGGACGGCACAAAGACATTTCTGTCATCAGGAAGGCTCCATTAGGCTGCCGTGTTTTCGAGCAGTGAACCCCCTCCCTCCTTTAATTTTTAAAATTGTATTTATTCATGCACAAGGGCAGGCACAGTCCCAGGGTCGTGTATAGAGGCCAGAAGACAACATCTAGGAGTCAGTTCTTTCTAATTCTGGAATCTCTTTTTCTACCATGTGGGTCCCAAGAGCTCAACTCAAGTGCTCAGGCTTGGTGTCAAGTGTTTTGACCCATGGAGATCTCGCCAGCCCAGCACCTTGTCTCTGAACACAGTTGTCTCTTGGAATGTCGGTGGAGGACTTCTTGGTGGGCACTTCTTTGTGTGCCACTCACAAATGGCTAGACTTGCAGTAGGGGCTGAAGCTTTGTCCAAGGGCAGCTTTGTCCATAGACGGGCTAATTAGCTGCTGTTTGCTTGGACATTAGTGTTCTAATGGAGTTGTACAGAGGACACGGCTCAGTGGCTGTCAGCTTGGATGCCTCCTTCATACCTGGCAGGTCCATGGGTCAGGCTATGACAATCAGGGATGTAAGTGGTGGTCTCCTCTGCCAAAGCATCCAGCTGTTGTTAGTCACTAAAGCCCAGGAGGAGGCAGGCCAAGGTGACAGGTACAGCTAATTGGGACTTTCTGGGTATCTTGAGGCATTTCTTTTGAAACGTAGAAGTACCTAGAGAGGGCTGCCCTTAGCTCCTAGCTCATTACTCTATCTTCTTAGAAAAGTGCCACAGATGCGAGAGCAGGTGACTCATGTGAAAGATATTGAGTCCTATCAATGGACACAGCAGCCTGTTGTAGCCACACCAGGTAGGAAAATTATAGCTTTGGTCAAGCAATGTCATGTTTTAGTTTCTCAGTGATTCATTTGTTATCTCATCCAGGGGTTAGTGGGAGTAAATGAAGATACCCATTAGGATTTTAGAGGTAGAGGAAAAGAAACAGGAGCTGGGGTCTTGTTGTGGAATATTATTTTAACTGGGCAAAGATGTGTTACATTTGTTTATGCTACAAATATTACTTTAACTATGTGAAGGTATGTTACATTTGTTTATGATGCATTTGCTTAATTATGAAAAGATGTGTTACTGTTTCACCTTGCCTACCTAAGGCACCTGATTGGTTTAATAAAAAAAATTTTAACAGCTAATAGCTAGGCAGATGAGGGATAGGCGGGGCTGGCAGGCAGAGAGAATAAATAGGAGGAGAATAGGCTTAAAAAGAATGAGATGAGAAGTAGAAAAGAATGATGAATAAAGAGAGGAAGAGGCCCTGGGCCAGCCGGGCAGCTGCCAACTAACAGACACAGCGTAGGACATACAGAAAGAAAGGTAAAAAGGCCTCAAGGCAAAAGATGGATGAAAAGAAACAGGTTAATTTAAGTTTAAAAAAAAAAACTAGCTAGAAATGAGCATAAGTTAAGGTTGAACATTCAAAACTAGTAAGTGTAGCATGAATAATAAATGCCTAGAGACAGATATTGGTGTTCAACCTGAAGATCAGAAAAGTAGCTAAGCCACTAGAGAGCTCTTACCTCTATGAAATCTTCAGACTAAAAGAGAGAGCAACTTCTTCTCTCATCCCACCTTATATTCATTTCTAGTCCTGACATTAAAGGCATGCACCACCACCACCTGGCTCTATGGCTGACTAGTGTGGTTGCTGGGATTAAAGGTGTGGGCCATCACTGCCTGGCCTGTTTGGCTAACTAGTGTGGCTGCTTTGCACTGATATTCAGGCAAGCTTTACTTATTAACACACAAACAATATACCAGAATATTTCCGCCTTTTTATTTAAAATAAGAAAGAATGGTATAACTAATATAAGAAAAACTATACACAATAAGTACAATAACTATTTATAATATATCTAGGCAATAAATACATCAACAATGTCTAGTCCATTTGCATTTGACAAATTCACAGAAAATACTCTGTATTTATCCTATCTTAGTGAGTCCAGTCTTGTCGCTAGTTTACTTTCTATCCTAACTTGCTCTCTGTGTTAGGTAAACAAGGAAAACTATAACTATAACTATCTGGTCTTCTACTCCCTCAGAGAGCCAAGAAGGAAATAATATTAACTGAGTAAACAGGAACTGCAAGCAAACAACTTCAAAAAATGTAAGAAATGACAGAAACAGCTGGCTGCCTGGACAGTCACCCAAATATCCTCTACAATGTTGGGACATACATCTTTGGCCTAGCATATTCAACAGACTTTTCTGTGAAGCAGGGTATTCTGAAGGGCTGTGCTGCCTTGTCTTGACAATATTTGGCAGTTACTTTCTTTTGTGTCCTGCTTGTCCAATTGGGGAAGCATACTGTCAGCATTTGAGGCAAGGACATTTTTCTTGCCCAGTGGGTTACTTTTGCCATTCTGATGCCCATCATCTTCTCTGAAGTAGATTGGTACTGCCAAGTGAGACATGTCTCACTGTCATAACAAAGAAAAAAGAACCTATGTCATTCAAACATCTTAAATGCCATATTCTGTAGATCTTGAAGTGTTTGAAGATGACCTGTCTATCTAAAATATATCTTTGTTTGACCTTGAAAGCATACCTAATGTGACTACAAGTCACAATAAGCAACCTGCAATTCCTTATTATCCTAAACAGTTGGTAATAACAATTTTCAAGGACTAGAAATTTGCATCACATTGTTAAATAAACTGTATAGGTACAATACATCAAACAAGAGTAGAAATGTACAAGATGTTCTAACAAAATTAATCTCAAATTTATATCAATATACAAAATTTGTATACACTATACAAAATTCCAATCCAACATAAAACATTTAAAACTAGTAGTTGCCTTTTAAAAGTAGATTCAATAATCTAACTTTTTATTTTATCATATCTATATCCCCCCTGTTTACTTTTCAGAGCAGATTTAGTAATCTATTCTTTTATCCTATCATATCTATTTCCCCCTTTCTTCTTTTCCTCCTGACTGTAACCAATAAAAACTTGTAACCAACCCCTCTAAACAATGACAAATATCTATAACCCATTGAACAACCAAAAATCACCCACCCCACCTCTTGGGAATGTGGGCATTATATTCTTAAATTTACTTCCTGTTGTCTAGGGGTGACGGTATCTTTAGAAAATCCTGAAAAAAAATTTTGAGTTAATTATCAAGTCCTGGGAGAGGTAGTTATATAATTTGCTTTCCAGTCTCTGAGTAATGGGAAACTACAGGGCTTGAGTCCTGGCTAGAGTAGTCTGTTAGGCTGCATCATCTCAGCTAGTCACCTCAAAATTATTCTGAGAATTTTATAGTCCAAAACCAATCTTTAGGTGGTGTTTTTCAGCTTAGTGGTTTATCATAGTCCTGGGGGAATCATCATTGTGGGTCTCCATCCTCCTTTTGGAGACTTCAAAGGTCATTGTTAGGCTAGTGGTTCGCTGCAGAAAACTGATAGAGACTCAAACCGAAAATCATGTACAGGAAGGTAGATGAAACATTTTTATAGAATTAGTTAATACTCTATATGATCATTACTATCATGACAAAAAGTTTAGTATATATACTAATTTTATAAATCTCATACCTTAATAAAAGCTGATAAAGAGTCAATATAAAACCAAAGGATTATGAAATTAGTGGCAATATAAAAGTTCTTAAATATTTGTTTTTCTTCTGTCCCATATCAGGTGGCTCTTCTGATATGAGACAAAGATTTTGGATTTAATTTAATAAACATGATTAGATTTAGAGAAAGAGCCACACTCCAACTCCAACGCCAGCTTTAAACTTTAATTGGACTGGGACCACAAAAAGACCATTCATTGTATGTCTGGAGAGAACAGCAGAAACAAACATTTGGGAAGATTTATGAGATTTTATCCTGTTGGAAATGTGATATGCCAGTAGGACAATTTACTCCTTTTCTTGAGACATTCTTTCTGGATGATTTGTCCCTTTCCTTCAGATGTCTCATTTGTCCAGTGTTCTTCAGACCCCTTAGCTGGATACCTTGACTCTCCTAAAAAGACAGAAATAAAACCCTTTCCCAACTCTAATTTTGGGGATATTCTCTTTTGGCAAGTTATATCTAATCAAATGGTAAACATTTGTTAGTTTTATAGGTTAGTTTATATTAAATAGCCATGCTGTTTGATGAACTATTATCTCTTCTAATTAAGAGGTGTCTCTTGTTCAAACTGAATCTTTATTAATTTTGATGGTATCCATAGCTTTTCTTCTCCTATAAAAACAAAAGTGAGCTCTTTCCCTAATGAATACATGTCTTGGTTTCCATTCTGAGGTAAGTACATCTTTAAAGTATATCAGCTGATTTAATTCTGTAGTCTTTTTTCTACTATCCAATATCTTTCCACAGCTGTTGGTCTTTTCTCATTAACATTTAGAAAATTCCAAGTTAATAAAGCATTGTGCAATCTATTTTTGGAGGTATTTATCATCTCTTTCTGTATATTTAACATATCCTTTAGAGTTTGATTTGATCATTCTATAACTGTCTCTCCTATAGGATTGTGTGGTATACCTGTAATATGCTTTATATTATAATAATTAAAAAACTGTTTTTTTTAGAGACATATGCTAGACATTGTCTGTCTTTATTTGTGCAGGTATACCCATGATGACCATAACTTCTGGCAAATGTGTGTACCAAATCAGCCTTTTCCAAACTCAAAGCAGTTTCCCATTGAAAACCTGAATAGGTATTAATGATGTGGTGTAAATATTTTAGTTTTCCAAATTCTACAAAATGGAACACATTCGTCTGTCAGATTTCACTTCTTTGAGTACCCTTTGGGTTACTTCCTGCAGACAGTGGAGTTTGGTTGTATATATATATATATAAAGAAAAGAACAAATAGGACATTTCCTTAGAATTTCTTTGGCTTGTTGCTAAGTGATAGAAAAGTCTTTTTTTTTAACTTTTGCTATTGAGATGATTTTTTTATGAAATTCTAAGGCCTTCAGCACATTTTCAATCAATAATTGATCAATTTCTGCATTACCTTGTACTAGAGGACCTGGCAGACCCCTATGGGATTGGGTGTGTGTTATGTATATGGAATGATTCCTATTCCTGATTGTATCTTGTAACTGAATAAATAACAAAGTCAATTCTGTATCATCTGGTATAAATTCAGTGTCTTCAATATTCAAAACAACTCTTTTTGCATATTGCAAATTGGTAACTATGTAGAGAGGGTCTTTTTCTTTTGAGAGGTTCTTCAAAATCCCTTAATACTATGAGAATAGCATATAATTCTGACTTTTGGACAGAATCATAAGAGTGTTGATTCACTTTAATTTTCTGATTTATAACCTGCCTTTCCTGATTTATTTGTAATTGGTGTGTTCCATACAATGAGAGGAAGGATCCACCTAGTTTTTTTTATAAGTTGAATTCTCTTGCTTTTGGGATAGTTGTTACTAATCTCTTCCAAAAAATTACTACAAGCTCTTTTCCAGAGTTCAATTTCTGCCCATAATTTGTCAATCTCATCATTATTTAAAAAATACTATAATTTCTGCTAATTGATGAAGTCTCACTTTTCCTTTTAGAATTAACCAGAGACCTTTTCCACATAAGTTTTTTAAAATTCGGTTTAAGTGGTAAAAAGATCCATTCTAAGATAACATCTTTCTTTTGTATTAAAATTTCTTTAGGGGAATGTTTGGAGGGTAGTATGACCAGAATGTAGTTAAGATTCAGATCCACACAATCCACAGGTGTCTTCTGTAATTTCTCTTCAATCAAAGCCAATTCTCTCTCAGCTACAGCTGATAATTCCCTGGGACTATTTAGTCCTTATCACCATCTAAGGTTTTATATAAATTAATTAAGTCATCAGGACATATCCCAATTGTGTAACATAGGTGGGAAATGTTTCCTAGCAATCTTTGGAAATCATTAAGCATCTGCAATTGATCTCTTTTAATTTGCACCTTTTGGGGTCTAATTTTTTGTAAATTTTATAGCCTAAATAATTAAAGAATCTCCTCTTTGTATTCTTTCAGGAGCAATTTGTAATCCCCAACAAGGAAAATTTTTCTTTACTTCTTCAAACATTCTTTCTAAAGTATCTACATTTGAATCAGACAGTCAAATGTCATCATCCATGTAATAGTAAACTACAGATTCAGGAAATTGTTTACATATCATTTTCAATGACTGATTTACAAAATATTGGCACAAGGTGGGGCTATTTAACATTCCTTGTGGGAGAATCTTCCACTGATATTTCTTAGCAGACTTATAATTATTGTAAGTAGGCACTGTGAAGGCAAATTTTTCTGTCTTTTTCTTGTAAAGGTATGTAAAGAAACAATCTTTTAAGTCAATCACTATAAGAGGCCATCCTTTTTAAAAAATATTTATTGCTGGGCGGTGGTGGCACACGCCTTTAATCCCAGCACTCGGGAGGCAGAGGCAGGCGGATCTCTGTGAGTTCGAGGCCAGCCTGGTCTACAAGAGCTAGTTCCAGGACAGGCTCCAAAATCACAGAGAAACCCTGTCTCGGAAAACCAAAAAAATAAATAAATAAAAAATATTTATTTATTATGTATACAATATTCTATCTGCATGTATGCCTGAAGGCCAAAAGAGGGCACCAGACCTCATTACAGATGGTTGTGAGCCACCATGTGGTTGCTGGGAATTGAACGCAGGACCTTTGGGAGAGCAGGCAATGTTCTTAACCACTGAGCCATCTCTCCAGTCCCCTAAGAGGCCATCCTTTAGGCAATAGGGAAGGCAAAGGAATGTCAGACTATAGAGAGCCCATTGGCTGAATTACCTTATTAACAGCTCTTAGGTCTGTTACCATTTTCCAGATTTCTTTTTAACAATACAGGAGAATTACAAGGTCTGGTTGACTCTTCAATATGCTGAGCATCTAGTTGCTCCTGTACCAACTGTTCTAAAGCCTCAGTTACTCTGTTGTTAAAGATCATTGCACAACCCATACAGGTTTGTCTGTCAACCATTTTAAAGATAGGGTTTTTGGTACCTTTGGAAGATCAGCAGCTGTTATGCCCTGTTCTTGTACAAACTGTGTGGTTGGGGACTGTTCTTTATAATATCTTATAATATTTTTTAGAAACATGTGTTAATTTGTGATTCATTTCTATGATTGGGGGAATGTTAATCTGAGTATTTTATTGCTGCATCAGCTCACACCCCCACCCCACAAATTCATTGCTATGTTAGCCACATGTGGTTTTAATATTCATCTTTGTCCTTCTGGCCTTATACATTAGATCCATCTTCTGATCTGCTTTACCTGAGATAAAGTTCCGATCCCTAAAAACTGAATATTTACAACCCGAAGAGGTCAATTTGGATGCCAAGATTCTGATGAAATCATTGTTACATCCACACCTGTGTCTACCAAACCTTCAATGACAACATCATTTATTCATATTTTTAATTTTGGTCTTTGTTCATTTCTAGAAGTTTGCCAAAATACTTGCTTTATGGCTTCTCATGAATTTTTGTTCTCTCTTTTATAGCTATTTTATTATCCAAAGTAATATGGTTTCCTACAATAGGCATTAGGTTTTTCAAGTGCTCTGGAAGGAGATTCTTCCATGATGGCATGGAATGACTGAACCAGATTTGGCACAAGGGCCTGCAAGAGACCCCTCATGGAGTTTTCTGATGGCAAAGGATTACCTTGACCTACGCTCATTAGTTCAATGCCTGCCTTTGCCACACCTTTTGCATAATCCAGAAGACAGGGACATTCTGAATGGATTATTCACGGAAAAAAAAAAAACATTGTTTCTAGGAACACCCTGTCTACAATCCCTTTTACGGTAACCTTTTTGCCACAATTATAACAGTTGGTATTTTGATTTTTCCTCAAATCTCTGAAATCACGTCTCCTATACATGCATCATCATGGTTATGAGATTCAATATTAATTGTATCTCAAATACATTCCTCCAAAGGTGCTGACCTTGCCTTTAATGTCCTAATTATTCTTTTGCATAGAGAATTGGCATTTTCAAAAGCCAGATATTCAATTATTATTTGTCTAGCTTTTGAATTTGGTATTATTCTATTTATTGCTGAAGTCAATCTTTGTATGAAATCTTAAAGACTTCTTTGGGTACTATATAACTTTAGTTAATAACTTTAGTAAATGACTCAATTTTCTTTCCTATTTCTCCAATTCTGTTGCAAGCATTCAAAACTGCTGCATGTCATAAATTCAGGATGTGGTCATCATATACAGTTTGCCTTTCTATAGTAGCATAATCTCCTTCTCCACAAATTTGATCTTGGGAGATTTCCCTACCTCTAGCTTTACTCCATTGTTCAATAATCTTAGCCTCTTCTCTGAACCAGGTACTCCATTGTAATTGTGGACCAGGCTCTAAAATATCTTTAACCAACTCTATCCAGTTGTTAGGGCTAATGATAATTCTATTACAAACTGACCAGAAGATTAACATTTTCTTCACAAAAGGCAAATACATGCCACACGAGACTATTGCTTCCTTGAATCTCCTTAAATCTAACATTGGCTCAGGAGTCCAGTTAGCTGTAACCAAGCCTCTGTCATTTGGCACTTCCTGTAAGGTTACTGGATATATTAAGGTTGGTTGTTTGAAAACCGTAGAATGTTTCTCTCTGTTTTTTTTTTTTTTTTAAATTTTCGAGACAGGGTTTCTCCGTAGCTTTTTTGATTCCTGTCCTGGAACTAGCTCTTGTAGACCAGGCTGGCCTAGAACTTACAGAGATCCGCCTGCCTCTGCCTCCTGAGTGCTGGGATTAAAGGCATGCGCCACCACCGCCCGGCTTTTCCTCTCTGTTCTTATAATGCAACATTGAAATTGGTTCTTTATTAAATTTCCTCTGTCTGAATTTGAATATCTCTGTGATCTGTTTTATTATGTTTTTCTAAGGCCTGTATTTTAGCACTCAGATTAAGCAACTTTTTTAGTGATAAGATAAAATGATAAAGTTGATAATGTTTACAATTGACAGTACATAAATTCCATCTAAATTATGTATTAATCTGTCCATTTTCAACCTGTCTTGCATATCATATTATCATAAAGAGACCCAAACCCCTCCATTGTAATGGTTTTCCTCAATTTTTCAATGTGGGGGAAAAAAACTCTCTTTTAACTAATTCTTCACTTTAAGAATTCTCAATTGTCTTACCAAATCTACTAATGGAGTTGATGAAGATGTGAGGCTGATTGCTGCTGCATAGAACAGCAAAGTTCCAACTGGATTTCAAGGAAGCTTCCTAGTTTGGCAGCAGCCTGAGAAGGGGGTTCAGGGAGAGCCCAAAACCCATGGTGAAGAGAGAGAGAGAAAGCTGTCTGAAAAATGCACAGGGGATTGTTGTTTGGGAAAAGCACATGTGGGGGGGGGGGGGGGGGGGAGGGCTGCCTGAAGGTAAAACCAGCCAGTCTAGGGTGGGTGAGTCCTGTACATTTGGAGTCCTGTGCTTTTGGAGTGTGGGTGGCAGCTGGAGACTGTTTCGGAGAGGCTACAAGAGGAAAATCCCAAATTCGCTCAGAGGCTTGGGGAAAAGAAAAGAAAGCCTAGCTGGGTGGGGCTGGAACCCCACATGCAACTCTGACCTGGGCTGGTGGCTGAAAAGCTACAGGCAAATGGCTTTTTTTATGAATTTGTACCCTAAACATTGGGCGCCTATTATAGAACAAATAATAAAACCCAGACACAGATATTGAGGTTCATTCAACCTGAAGATCATAAAAGCAACCAAGCCTAGAGAGAGTTCTTGCCTCTATGAAATTTCAGATTGAAAGAGAGAGCAAGTCCCTCTCTTATCTCTTCTTATATTCCTCTCCAGTGCTGGGATTAAAGGCATATACCATCACCGCCTGGTCTTCATGGCTAACTATTGTGGCTGCTGGGATTAAAGGTGTGTGCCACCACTGCCTGGCCTATATGGCTGATGGGTGTGACTGTTTTGTGTTCTAATCTTCAGGCGATTTTTCAATTTCAAGATTTCAAATTTCAAAATGTGGGAGCTGGTTGGTGTCTCAAAACAAAAGCCTGGTACAGGGCCTCTCCTCTCTCTCTCTCTCTCTCTCTCTCTCTCTCTCTCTCTCTCTCTCTCTCACACACACACACACACACACACACACGCATCCTGCCCCCCTCCTCCCTGCCTGCCTCCTCTTCTATCCATGGAGAATCTGAGCCGTAGAAGAAGGCAGGTTGACCAAGATTACAGGGACAGTGTGAATGTTCTCTCTCCCCATTGAATTGGGTCTTCCAGAGTCTCTTGCCAAACAAATGACCGTACAGATAGCTCTTCCCCACTATGAATCATCCCGGTTTTATCTATCTTGTTTCAGGCTGGCAGTCACCGATTGCTGTCTTGATCTTCTAGGCTGCTGGACAATCTTAAATGTTGTTATCCTTCCTGGGC
>NC_022017.1:6902383-6930723 GCF_000317375.1 Microtus ochrogaster
GGGGAGGGGGGATCGTGTTGGAGTACTGACCAAAGAATGGGTATTGATGACTCTTAAACCTCCCTCTGAACCTCCTGGGTACAGCGCCGGGTGGAAACATCCCACTTGTTGCTTCTGCACCGATCATACATTGTCAGGGGAGGGAAGCATGGTGCACAGTGTGCTTGGCTCTCAGCCTCATGAGAATGCAGTCCTGATACAACTGGATGGAACATAACAGCATAAGGTCCAGTCCCCCAAGAGATCGGGAGCAAAAGCCACCAAGGGGGCCTTGTTGGTACCCCAATATTGCACCCAGTGGGCAGCATGCTGAGAAGCAAGTCTCTGAAGGTTTTAGATATCGGTTATTTCAGAGGACAAATGCAAAAAAGGTGTGTGAGGAAGAGAGCGTTCAGCTCCCAGAGGCAGACAGGCCATCTGTGAGTGATACCCGTGATGTTCCATAGCAAAGCTGACTGCATCCTGCTGCCTCACAGACTACATCCGCCGCCTCACAGACTACATCCTGCTGCCTCACAGACTACATCCGCCGCCTCACAGAAAGGTACATTACAACTTGTTCG
Organism: Microtus ochrogaster; assembly: GCF_000317375.1. Taxonomy (NCBI): domain Eukaryota; kingdom Metazoa; phylum Chordata; class Mammalia; order Rodentia; family Cricetidae; genus Microtus; species Microtus ochrogaster. Next base: position 6,902,947 of record NC_022017.1, read on the forward strand.
ACTCACACGACTCTCTCCCTTCTCCTGAGAGGGCTATCGGCTTCCAGCTTCCGGGAAGGATCCACTCATAATAGATCGCTTCTGTGTCCCATACTGCCACTTGGCTGTACTCTTGTACAATGAAGCCTGGTGTGTATGGGGGTGTGTGTGGAGGAAGGAAGGCAGAGTGAGAGACACAGTCAAGGAGGGACAGGCTCAGAACAGTGGGGTGGTGAGCACTAGCATGGGGTGTGGGGGCGTGGGGCCATAGAGGACACATTGGCTGCCCCAAACAGGTGCCTGGCGTAACAACAGGCAAGGGCCCCTCCCGAGTTTGTGACACTGCGTCCTTCTGCTTCCTTTCTATGTTGTTTTTAGGGACTTCCTGGAAGGTCAGCCCCACCCTGGAGTGGGATGAACATGATTTGTCCGGAGCTGGCCACAATGGGAAGGGAGTACTATAGCGGAATCTTGTCTCTTCCTCCTTCTTCCACATTGACCTCACGGAAATGACCTGCCACCTACTTGTAAAGGAGGAAATGTCGTGAGAGGTGTCAAAGCCACACCTCCGAAATGGGCCTTGTCTTCAACACTTTCTGTCCATTCATTTTCTGTTGCTATAACAAATTGCTGAGATGTTCTCAGGAAAGCTGTTTTGGCTCACAGCTCTGAAGACTGGGAAGTCAGTGTATGGTACCAGCAAGGGCTTCCTATGACTGCTGAGCAGAGAAGGGGAAGACAAGCAGGCTGTATGGGAGACAGAACATGACAGGCATCCTCTCTTTGTGATGGCTTACTCCTGGGAGAACAAACCCATACCCTTACCATGTCCTAAGGGGTCACCCCATTTCCAAACACTGCTGCAAGGGCGGGCTCCATGAGCTTCAGGTAAAGAAGTCATATTCAAACCACAGCACTCTCCCGAGCTCCTCACTGCCTTGTTAGCTCAGCTCCCATGCTTACCCTCTGGCCAGTCTGCATCTGGGATGCATGAACCCAGGGATCTGTAACGCTGGCCATCCTGACCACATCTTCTCTGTTTCCAGGGCTACACATAGCTACCTATCCTCCAGGATTTATTTCTCATGGTTTTGGGGTGTGTGTGTGTGTGTGTGTGTGTGTGTGTACATGCATGTGTGAGTGTGCAAATGTGCCTATAGAGTGTAAGCATGTGTGTGAAAGCCAGAGGTTAATGTCAAGCTCCTTCCTTAATCACTGACCTTTCTCCATCTTATTGTTTGAGACAGGGTTGCTCGCTGAACTTGGATCTCACCAGGTTCAGTACTGGGATTATAGACATTGCTGCCGCCCAACCCAGCTTTGCGTTTGTGTGTGTGTGTGTGTGTGTGTGTGTGATTTTTTTTTTTTGAGACAGGGTTTCTCTGTAGTTTTGGAGCCTATCCTGGAACGGAGATTCACCTGCCTCTGCCTCCTGAATGCTGGGTTTAAAGGTGTGCTCCACCACTGCCCGGCTGTCAACCCAGCTTTTACATGGGTGCAGAGCACTGAGCTCAAGTCTTCATGCTATGTATCAAGCATTTTACTAACCTGAGCGGAGGCAGAGAGGCCGACTAAGGCACAGCACCATGGTTCTTGCCCTGCACAAGACATCAAGAGTTCAAAGGAGCTGAAGAGAAGGGAATTAGATGCCTATTTGGTCCCTTCGGAGGCGTGTCCTGGATCCACCATGCTATGTGGTTGCTTGATGCTCTCTGGCTCTAGGAACCAACTGAATTTTATGCAGAACCAGTTCCTTCATGTGCAGCTTTTGTTGGGAGTCTGTCTCCTCTTTGAGGCTTTTGCACTTTTCCTTGTACCCCTAGAACCATCAAGAGTCAATGAGAGATACATATTCCTAAAGCCAGAAGGCCACCTACTTCAAGAAAGTGCAAGGTTCGGTATGGAAGGGTTTTGTTTAAAATAAACAAAAAATAAGTAAATGAATAGCACGGGAAAATCCTTAGAGATAAAAAAAAAAAGTGCCAAAATGGCCTTCTTTCTCCCCCCCCCCCCCCCCGAAAAAAGGAAGTCTAATATACCAGACATCTTTATTTCCCCATCTTTATTCTCCCAACCCCATCCAAAGGTCTGGCTCTCACAAGATAAATAGAAGTGGGTAAAATAGAATTTCCTCCCTTATTTCTTTGTCTTATCCCCCATCCTGTCCTTTGTAGTTTACACTGTTCTGGTGCTCCCCCATCCTTCTGTGCTTTCACGCAGGACTTCGCTGTATTCTCATCCGACATCTGCATTTCCAAGCCCAGGTATCCTCAAGCTCACTTCCCCCAGGAAACTGGCTTCTGCTTATTCTTTGTTTCCTGCAATACTTCCCTTCCTTTGACCCCTCCTTTGCCACCCCTCCACTTCTCACTGCCTTGGCGACAGTGTTCCTTCCCCCCCTTCCCTCCCTTTTATATAGACCTTCTTTCCTATATTTTTAATCATCTTATTTCCCTTGTGTCCCCTTGGATTCAGAGGTAGCATCTAAATTTACTCTGCCTCTCTGTGTTGTGGAGAAATAGAGGCCTAGTGTCAGCACTCAGCTGGATTTGTGTGGCACCGGGACAGACCTGAGTTTGGGTGGGATTCTTAATGCTATTTGCATCTGAGAACACATAGTAGCTCATTTATGCTCCTATGGAATGGAATGTACGCCATAAATCTGGAAAAACCCTATCCTGGACAGTCATGATCCTGTTACACTGGCCCAAAAATGCCAAAGGAAAACATAAACACGCCTTGAAAGGCTGTCTGAAAGGAGCCCAACCAACAGAGGCTGAGTGTCGGGGGAGCCAGGCCCACTCCTCCTCCAAGGCAGTGTGAAGCCTGTCATTCACCACCTGCCATATTTGGGGCGGGCTTACCTCTGCGGAATGTGGGCCCTTCCTTACTTTATCACTATTTTTAAGTGGATTTAGGTAGAGGAAGAGAAAGAGACCTTTTCTTTACAGTATTCCTATTAATATCTCTCCCAATAAGGTAGTGTCTACATAAGTCTAAATTTGGTAGAAGAATATAGCTCAGTGGTAGCGTGCTTGTCTAGTACGTGTGAGGCCCCAAGTTCAATCGCCAGCACCGCAAAAAAGTCTGAATTAATGTCCTCATAAAAGAAATAAAAAATAGTTGCTTATTGTCTACGCAACGCAAAGCCACCGACTTGAGTATCTACCCTGTTGGGTTGTCTGAGTTAGAAGAGATACTGTGTCTGTTTACTCTTTAACTTCCGGACTCCTATTGTGTGTACTCCTCCTAAAGGTGTGAGCAAATGATGACATCACATGGAGCCCTCACTCTCTGACAATCAGGTCCTTTTTCCTCCCATCTAAAAAAATTCTTTATTCCAGCTCCATCTAGAGATTGTGAGGTCTCCTCATCTATCTGATGTTGGCATAAAAGTTTTCCATATTAAGAAAATGTGTGTAAACTGGGTGATGGTGGCACACACCTCTAATTTCAGTACTCCGGAGGCAGAGGCAAGTGGATTGCTATGAGTTTGAAGCCAGCCTGGTCTACACAGTGAGTTCCAGGACAGCCAGGGCTACACAGAGAACCCTGCCTCGAAAAACAAACAAACAAACAAACAAACAGTGTGTGTGTATGTATTAGAAATACATAATTATAACTTGCTTTGTCTGTATAACGTTACTTGCTTGTTATGTTTTTAGGACTGGCTATTTGATTGAATAACCATTTGTGTGTTCTCTGGGGAAGACTATTTCTCCCACTCACAAGATTTCTTATTGTTCTATAGTTTTTTTGTGGGGGCTGAGGCTTCCTGGGTTCTGCCCTGCCCACCCACCTTCCCTCACCCGATTTCCACACTCTTGTTAGCCTATCATTGTTCTCCTTCAGCTCAACTTGAGTTAGCCATGTTGGTAAGACTTTTTGAGCTTAGCTTCTGACATTCTCAGGACACACAGTCTCACAGCCAACTCCCCACTCCTCTGAGTCTTACAGTCTTTCAGGCCTCCTCTTCTGCAGTGATCTTAGGTGAGTCTTAGGTGAGTTTAGTCTTAGGGAAGCTGTGCAGTAGACATGTCCATTGGGACTGGGCTCTACAGGTCTGCACTTTGACTGTGGTTTTCTGTAATGGTCTCTGTCTCTTGCAAAGAGAAGTTTCCTCGATGAGAGGTGGAGACTGCACTTATCTGTGGGTATAAGGACAAATATTTAGAATGTAGTTAGGAATTACCTGGTTTAGTGAAGTGGTGGTTGTAGGCTCTCCTCCAAGATCCATGATTTCATTAGCCCTAGGTAGTTAGCTAAGTTTCCAGTACCAGGCATGATTTCCCTCTTTTTAAGAAGGTCTTAAATCCACTTAGTGGCTGGTTACTGCGAAGATGTTCTTGCCATATTGCACGCTCAGGGTTATCATGCCAACTGGTCGTTGTGTTCACAGCTATCATAGCTGTGTTCAGGACTCTTGATTGCTGTCTTATCTGGAAACTTGCCCTGTGCCTTCTGTTACCATGAAAGCTTGCCCTCAGGAATGAGGCTTGAAGGTCAGTCTCCATCATAAGAAAATGCAGGAGGCTATACATCAGGATTTCTCTAGAGCTTTTGCTACTGTCGCTCCATGGACCCTCTTCCTTGCTGGTCCTAGGCATTCATCTTTTATAATCTCCTTGTCAATATCACATTGCTTCTCTGTCTTGTCTCGGCTCCATTTTCTGGGTGTTTTTGTTTGTTTGGTTTATTTGTTTGTTTTTATCAGCAACGGTTCTTTCTACCTTCTAGTGTTAGGGATAGAACTCAAGACCTCAAGTATGCTAGGCAGACTCTACCTCTGAACCACATTCCCAACTCTCCTGCTGTATTCACTGTGTTGTCTAGAAAGAGTTCCTTTATTTGTGTGTATCAAATTGGTGAGGTCAGGTGACACTACCTTTGGTGCAATATGTTAACATGAACCTAAGGACACCCAGTAAGGATGCATAACTTCCCGCTACTTAGGTGTTTGCATGTCCATTCTTTTCGGTCCCCTCGCTATCCTCTGTATAATGAGATTCTATAGTTGGCTGTGGAATTTAAATAATTTCTACTTATTCTGGCTTTATCAATTTAAACTTTAACTTGATTTTACTTTAATCAGTTCCCATTTCTGATAATTCTGTTTTTAATTAAAGGGAACAGAGAACTTGATCCAGAGTTCTTATTACATAGATGCTGCCCTTTGGTCAGAATCAATCAGAGTTAGAGGAGAAATCAAGAATATCCCACTTTTCTTTCTGACTGACCTAGATCGTTTTCATATAGATTTCCGTTTTCTTCATCTGCTTTAGCATTTTCTTCAGAACTTTACTGTGGAGTTGTCTTGATCATGTGTATTGAGACCAGTTGTCTGAATGGCTACCTTAACTATATGTTACTCTTTCATAAAATTCTGTTTTGCAGGGGCTGGTGAGATTGCTCAGGCATAAGGGCACTTCCCACCTTCCATCCTCGGAGCTCGTGGATGAAGGAGAGAACCAGTATATGCACACATGAAAAATAAACATGTAAAATAAAGTCTGTGTTTTAAACTAAGCAATGTAGTTCACAGCAGCTCACCAAAATCGTCTCCTTTGTGCAGAAAATTGTGCTCGGTCCAGTTGTGTTCTCAGACCTCCCAGGCTACTCGGTGAAGCAAATTCAGTGGGTATAAGGGAGAAAATGAAAATTATACAAAAGGAAATGACTGGGTTGAGCTTAGGACCCTGGCAGTTAGGCTTTGGTGGGGGGAGGGGGCGGAGAGGGAAGGTGAGTGAGGCTGGAAGCCCAGGGGTGGGGGGGACTACGTGGGGAGTGAGTGAGGTGGGGACAACTAGGAAACTCTGGCGCGTTCTCTGCCCCTCACTTAACCGAGTCCAACTGGAGCAGCTTCCAGACTCTTGGCTACGGCTTCAGAGTTGCCAGCAGTCCCTGGCCAGCGCTGCTCCATCTAGGCTAAGAGCGCCCACTTCCCCGGAGACTCCTGGATCTGGGCCAGGAAGAGCCGACCTAGACAGTGTCGCCAATCCCGTTGCGTGCACTGTTTTGTCCCTGCTGCCTTGGTTCTCTGCGGTTCCTTAAGTCCCTTCCCTGGCCTGCTCCGACCTCCTCCCCCTCCACACAGGTCTCCCTCTGTGCAGGAACACACCAGACCCTGTCCTAGCCACCCGCTCAGTCCGGTGTCTGCTTAGGCTGCAGAGGAGGCCCTTCCATAGCTACTTGAATGGGGGGGGGCGGGAATGGGTGAGGGAAAATGTCATTGTGAGCCTCCAGGTGGGAGTCCAGGGTCAGGTACTCTGCGAAGGGCCTAGAAGGCAGATCTGGACAACCGTTCCCCAGATTTAGTATTCCTTCCGAACAACCTTTACGGCTCATTCTAGGATTCCCCCGACTCACTTCCCTGTCCCCCTAAACTTTCCATCCCCACCTTCCTTGCCCCATTCTGTCACTCCGTCTTTTCCCCCTTTGCAGACCCAGGTCTAGAGCTCCAGCCTCTGCAAACAACCCCCTCCCCTGTAACCCCCCGCAGAACTTCTAGGGGAGGGGCCGGAGGCCCCCCTTCCCGCCTGTGGTTGGAGGGGGCTGTCCAGCAGTCCCAACGGGGGCGACCGTACGGTCTCGGTGCCCCGCCCGATCAGGCCACTGGGCACATGGGGGGGGGCGGGAAACTGGGCTCACGAGAGGGGAGTCTGGTCTTGGCAGGTGTGGGCTCTGGTCCCGCCTGGGCGGGCTCCGGGGGCGGGGACTCAGGTTACAGCCCCGCGGGGGGCTGGGGGCGGCCCGCGGTTTGGGCCATTTTGCCAGCCTTAGGAGCGACCGGGCGCATATAACCGGAGCCTCTGCAGGGAGAAGACGCAGAGAGCTGCTGGGCTGCCGGGTCTCCTGCCTCTTCCTCCTGAACCTAGGGCCTCCTGCATGAGGGCACGGTAGAGACCCGGACCCGCTCCGTGCTCTGCCGCCTCGTTGCGCTTCGCCCGGGCCAGGCTCTGCCAGGCCCCGCGGTGAGCCATGATCCGCCTCGGGGCTCCCCAGTCGCTGGTACTGCTGACGCTGCTCATCGCCGCGGTCCTTCGGTGTCAAGGCCGGGACGCCGGTAAGTCGCCCCCGTCCTCTACCTGTTTCCCTGACGTGTGTCCCTTCTCCTCCTCCTTCCCAGCGCCGGTCCGGGTTAGGGCGCCGAGACCCAGGCGCGCAGTGCACAGGAGTCCACTGAGCCGAATTCTGCAAGAAACTCTGTCGCAGCATCCTCCGTAAGAGTTGTGAGTGGAGACATTTGCAGGTCCCTGCGTTAAGGAAGGATATGAACTTGCAAAGTGTTGGATGCGACAGGTTTAAACACAGATGTAAACGCGACCCCTTCCACCAGCTTTGATCATGAGGCAAAAGAAGCCCCATACTTAACAGGAGGAGAGAGATCTTGAGACGCCTACGGGTAGACTTCCCAGCCTAGTCTAGGGGTTAGAGGCTGCGGGGCTCAAAGAGGCGCTAGACAAAGGACTAACTCTGACACTGATGGGTTGAAATCTGAGTCCACAAAGGAAAAGAGGTTTCTCGGCGACCTCAGTTCCCTCCCCCTCCAGGCTGGCCCAGGGTAAAGTGCCACCAGCCGGCCTTTCTCTAAAACTACGCTCTCCCCTCGCTTCCCTTGGGCTGCAGGAACTTGACGTCTGAAAAACGTTGGGACTCCGAAAAACGTTGACACTCCAACCAGACCTGCTTTCCGAATGGTCCCCCAAGAGCACCCCCTCCACTGTCTAACCCCTACCTCCTGAGGGTCTACAATGAGTTACTTTACTGTGTGTGTAGCAGCGGATGGAGGGTGGTGAGGTCAAAGAGCTGCTTATGGCTATAGCTGCAGCCTTACAGCCCTGGTCCAAGGGCGGTTCCCCGCACCTTTCCACCTCCTCCCTGGGTAAGATCCACTGTCTGGGATTATATTCAGGACAAATGAAGCCTGGAAAGTGTATTAGGTAGAGAGAATTTTCTTCCACGTGTTTGGGCACGTTTCCGACGGCTAGGATTCCTGCCTTGTCTTTTTATGTTACAGACTGTAAATCAATTGCAGGTGAAACTGGGTAGTGGGTGGGTATCAAAGACCTTTTGCCTCTGAGACTGTGCGCTTTCCCCGCCACTAGGCTGTCTCGAGGGATGCTTTGGAAGGCGGCTGGCCCTGGCGGACTTTCTTCTCCTTAGTCCGGCGGGCGCAGCGGGGACAGGGCTAGACCCGAGAGCGCAGCAATGTGGAGCCCCAGGATAGCACTTTCCGGCCCCGTCGCTGCTCAGAGTGGCGAGCGAAGCCGGGGTCGTGCGCTGGAGCTCTAGGGGAATGTCGAATGTTCGTTCGCCTCTGCCTGACTATATTTTTGTCCTAAATGTAAAAGCACACATCCACAAAGTTGTGGTATTGACTGGTGTTCTCTATAGCGAGCAATGGAGTGTGCTGTCTAAACTACTTCCCTAATTCTCCAGCGGATAGTAAAGGTTCTCGCTTTAGTGGCGAAGAGCTCTCTTGGCGCATCCTTCTTGGCAGAGTGAATTCTGCCGCTTTGGAGGGAATCTAAAACTTCCCGTCTCCTCCTTCTAGGAGAAATAGATTCTGCATCTGACCGGTTGATTTTGCACCCCAGGTTGTCCCATCTATGCAAACACCCCCACTCTCCATGGTTTCACAGGACCTGATGTGGAGAAAGGCGTAGCCTGCATGGACGTCAGCAATGTCAGAAACCTAAAGTCCACCACGCTCCTCCTCTCCATCTTTCCACGAGTTTGGGAAACTTTTTGGCCGCGGAGATTTTGACCCACATCTGCATTTCTCAGCCCTAGCTTCCAAAAGTGCTGCTGGCTTGGGGGGGGGGGGAGACCTCAGTCCTTCTTTGTGAAGCGTGTTTGCGTTGGGGGATTGGCAGCGATGGCTTCCAGATGGGCTGAAACCCTGCCCGTATTTATTTAAACTGGTTCCTCGCGGAGACCTGTGAATCGGGCTCTGTATGCGCTCGAGAAAAGCCCCATTCATGAGAGGCGAGGCCCGGTGGCTCCCCCCACCCCCGCACTCCCCGACCCCCTCTCCCACAATGCCCCCCTGTGCCCGCTTGCCGCCACCTCCCGGGCTCCGGCCCCGCGCGCGAAGCGGCGACGAAGCAAAACAGTTCCCCGAAAGAGGTAGCTTTTTAATTGGCCAGCCACAAAGAATCACTTATGCCGCGCGGCGGTAACTAGGGGGAACCCGATCGGGCGGCCAGGATGCTATCTGTAGTCCCTTTCGTGCCACAATTAGGGTGGTGCTGGCTTCCTCCAACCGCACCTAGGGATCTGGTTACGGTTGGCTCCTTTCTGGGGGCAGTCATTTAATCCCACTTTTTACTCTCCGGGTGTCTGTCTGCCGAAGGGCAGTGTCCCGAACCCCAGCCACAAAGAGTCAGCCAGCGGCTCTCACACCCAGCGCGGCCCGCCCCTCCCCTGGTCCTCGCCGGCCCCGGGGTGCCCTTCCTGGAGAACACGATCAGCTTTCACGACGCACCCTCCCCCGGCCTTCCTCGGGCTCCTCTAGGCAGTCTTGGGCGATAGAGCGCTTTTTCTTAGTCAGGACTGGACATCATTAGCCGACTCTAAGCACTCGTCACCTCCAGCTATTTTAGTGCCTGCTGGGGAGGGGGTGGGGTAATCTATCAGCTTCGACATTTTTTCCCCTGGGATCCCCTCACCTTCCCCTTCATAGTCTTGCTTAAAGGTTAGATGGGTTTCTTCCAGTGGAAAAGAACAGGGAGACTTCGATCTTTGGATTGTCGCTCTCCTGAAGAGCAGAAGGCAGGCCCGTTTCTCTCCACGCCCCTTGGGTTTGTGGCTCTTCGCTATTATTCCTCCTCAGCTTTTGCCATCGCTTTTGAGATTTTAATGAGAAAAACAGCGCCGGGCGCTGCCTAGCACGTGGTGCGGGCTCTTCAGGCCCTGGCTCTCTGAGAAGCTCTCTTGCTTGTCAGCAGAGTTTACAAGTGCAGGGCGAATTCCAGACGGCAGGGCACTGGTGGAGGGGGTCCAGTTCGAGCTGTTCCTTTGCATTCTTGAAGGACGCAGGTCTAGACTGGTCGCTCTTAGCCAAGGCCAGGCATTTAGAGCCTTCTGCCCCTTGTATTTGAGTTGCCATCTTCAGACTAAGGCAAGACTTCTGGCAGCAGTGTCACTGCAGGAGGAGGGCCCAGCTTGCCTTTTAAGTTATATACTGTTCGTGTCTCCTAAAGATTGTGGGTAGAATTTTCATGCACTTCTTCTGCGTTTTAGCTGCCAGCTGTATTTAGAAAATCTCATTATTCCTAGAGGACGACAAAAAAAACGATATGACTTTTTCTTCTTCAGCCAGTGTTTCCCCATTTTTTTTCTCTCCATCTTTACTGCCCCTAGGTTCCTGCTCAGAATATCACCTCCTCCTATCACCCATTTTCACCTTCCAACTCACCCCCTCTATCTCCAGCCCCCTCCTACCATGCGGGCCAGATAAAAAGAGTATAGTAGATAACAGCCCTCCTTTATTGGTGGGTCATAATTCCCACCCCGCCCCCAACATACCCATCTTACACAGTACAATACACACAAGAGATATCCTAGAATACGCAGAAAGCTGAATTACGTTTTCCAAAACCAATGTGTAAGTTTATTCTGTCTGGTGTGGTCTGACTACCACCATCCCCTAGCATCTGAATCCCGTCAAGTTGATGGCAACCTCTCTCTCTTTCTCCCCGGCTCCACTCCCTCCCTGCTCTGGCACTCGCCACTCCCACCCCTCTTGGTGCAGAGGACGCTGGCAGCTGCTTTCAGAATGGGCAAATGTATAAAGATAAGGATGTATGGAAGCCCACACCCTGCCGCATCTGTGTGTGCGACACTGGGGCAATCCTCTGCGACGACATTCACTGTGAAGATAAGGACTGCCTCGACGCCGAGGTCCCCTTCGGAGAGTGCTGTCCCATCTGCCCAGCTGACCTCACCCCTGCCAGTGGTCGTAATTTATTTATTTATTCTTCAACATAAATAAATTACTCGCAGCAGCTAGCTTTCCATGGATGGTGGTCTTCTCATGAGAAGCTGCCCATCCATCTGATCCCATCAGCAGGGGCAGGAAGGCAAGGCCGCTTCTCGATTGCAGGCTGAAACCTGGTGAGACTGAGTCACCAGAGAGACCTCCTAACCTAACACCTCAGGAGTATGTCTCTGACACTTTATGGAATTACAGATATGGTTCCACAAAAGTTTCCCCTCATGAGCCAAGCCTGCTACTTACCAGACCCACACAGCGGAATCAGCCTCTGTCTAGCTACAGCACAAGTTAATTCATCCAGTGTCATCCACATCCTGTCTTCTCTATAGAAAACCTTCAAGGACATGGTTGTCAATGTGGAGAAACCTCTGTCAGGAAGCAGGTGCACAGAGTGGGCTCCTACTTTGCAGTAGAGTAAAATGGTAGTATTCCCTCTATGCACTGACCTCCGCTTGGTGTTGACCACCATTTAAGAAGCAGAAAGAAGGAGCCCCCTGGGCTCTGGGAGTTGATTCTTAAGCTAGTGACTGTTATTAACTCCCAGCTAGAACCAGTGCTGACCAGGAGCACAGGTGACTGCTTCCCAGCACTCACACAGTGTCCCAGCCCCCAACAGGGAAGGTAGAACACGCACAGCCTTTTGGATGGCTCATTGTTGTTCCCTTCCTACTCAAGTAGAGTTAAACAGAGAATCAGAGAATCGAGAAGTTGCCTTTCCTGAATGCTTCCCCAGCACTGATGCTCTGTATGGCTGCAGACTCTCAGACACCCTCAAGTGTCTGAGGGGCCCATGCCAGTGCAGTGGTGATGGCCCATAGGCCTTTGCTGCTAAGGTGGGGTAGGGACTTGTTAGTTTGGGATGGCCCTGGCTGCAATGCTCTTTGTAACTTCTGTGTCCTGCTCTTTTTTGTGCTTGCTTCAGGAGACTCCACGCTAATGTAAGGCTTCCTCAGCTGTAACTCTTCTTTGGGAGGGCATGGGTTGGGAAGGGGCCCGACTTCCGGGTCTCCTCTGCTTTGCCCCCATGGTCTCTTTCTTGCTCTCAACCATTCCTCGACACTATGCATGCTTTTTGACTAATAAAGTTAGAGACACCTCCATTCCTTGTGAGTCCTCAGGAACAAAAGGGCTCTGGGACCCTAAGCCCCCCCCCCCACAGGGATTGGGGGAGCGGTAGAGGAATCTGCTCCCTTCCTTGGTTGTGGTCCTTTCCTTTGTTTGATCCTCCAAAGAGTTTGAATGATAGAAATGGATCCTGTCTCACCTTCTCCTCTGTTTTCCCTTGCAGGACAACTAGGGCCAAAGGTAAGCACACTGTTTTTAATTCACTTTGATTACATCCCCCTCCCCCATATGATGTATGTGAGTGTGGCCACAGTTGTGCTTTGGTGCACCTGTGGCGGCAGGGGGATAACCCTGAGGCGCTAGCTGGTTCTCTCCTTCTACCATTGGTCATCAGGCTGGAGCTGCAAGAGCTTCTAGCCACTGGGCCATTTCACTGGCTCTGTGTGTTTGCTTTCCCATGTTCTTCTTCAGAAGCAGAGATGCTAATCTGGTCTGTGGCTCTTTAGACCTCAGAAGATGTCAGTCTAGAGGACAAGAGCAGGCTTGGGTGGCAGGGTGGGGTTTTTGTTGGGGCAAATCGGTTCCACTCAGCTTATTTCTATCAACATTTCATGTTGCAGGGCCAGAAAGGAGAACCTGGAGACATCAAGGATGTAAGTATACATTATCCCCACCACAACCCATGCATCTGCTGTCTGAAATGTACCCCTCTAACCAACAGTTCGTGGCTCTCCCTCACACAGATCGTAGGACCCAAAGGACCGCCTGGCCCTCAGGTAAGAAAGGGAAAGATCCCTTGCTCCATTCTTCCCTTACTGCAACTAAGCCATCGTGATCTCTGGTCTCATGGCATCACACCGTGCTCCTCCTCACCTTCAGGGACCCGCTGGTGAACAAGGACCCAGAGGTGATCGTGGTGAAAAGGGACAAAAGGTGAGTCGTCCCCGCGATGAAACGTTCCTTCTGTATTCCCTGATGGCCTCATGGGAGGTGCCTGGGGGGCATGGTTCTAAAAACATCCTTCCACTGATGCCTTTTTCTCTTCCTGGCAAGGGTGCATCTGGACCTCGTGGCCGAGATGGAGAGCCTGGTACCCCTGGAAATCCCGGTCCCCCTGGCCCTCCAGGTCCCCCTGGTCCCGCTGGCCTTACTGGAGTAGGTGTCCTTGTTTCTCCTTTCTCCTGGCAGTCCCCTTAGAACTGTGGCTTCTAAATTGCTACTTTCGCTTACCTGACTGGCCCCAGGACTGTCAGCAGTATGTACATAGTCTGTTCATAGGCTTTGCCTCAGGCCTGTAATTGAATGCGATCACACATGAGGCTTGAGGCTGTGGCGCTAACGGCTAGCTTTTCTTCTCATCGGGTTTCTCTAAAGAAGGCCTTCAGCTACCTGGCTTCCTGGCACCCATCATGCGGTTGAGTCTTGGGAGTGGGTGTAGGGGTGTGGGAAAAGAATGACTGGGCACTTGTATTTCTCTGGAAGAGCAGTGACCACTGTCCTTGGAAGACATTTGTCCATGGTCCTTGCCAAGTACATTCCAAGCAACTATTGATTCTCATGAAAGAGCCCCACTGAGTGAAGGTGTGTGGCTACTGTCGTGTTTGGAACCACACCAATCAACAAATTATAGGACTGCCCAGCTTTTGTAGGTGTGCCATTTGGAAGTTTGCTAAGTCTTAAATTCTTCAACCGAAGTGGGCTCACAGACGCCTACTACAGCCCTCCTGAAATATTTCAAGACCAGATTTCAGGCCTTTGCCAGACATCAACAATTTGGAGAACAAAGAATGCCTTTTAAAATTGATATTTTATTTATGTAGCATTTTAGAATATAAAAGTTTACAGAGTGTGATGGTCTTGGAGTACTACCAATAACACTTGGTTCTCCAGGGAAGTGATTCCGCCACTGTGGCGAGAACAGGTCTTGAAACTTCGTCAGTGTCTCCTCGGTAATTCTGATCAATCCGCAGCTGGTCTCTGATAGCTAGAGAGGATGTTGAATTCTTTCTCTCCCTGGCAAACAAGACTGACCCCGGGCCCCGCAGCCTCCTAATACTGTTGCCCTGGTTTGCAGAACTTCGCCGCCCAGATGGCTGGAGGCTTTGATGAGAAGGCTGGAGGTGCCCAGATGGGAGTGATGCAAGGTCCGATGGTAAGACAGCCGTTCTCAGCTGCCCAGACAGGAGGAGGCCATCCTTGGTCCTCTGCCTGGTGGATAACTGTCCAGAGTATCTCCATTGGTTCTGTAAGACCTCTCATCTAGTTAGCCGAGGAGTTCGCCGGTTTTTAGCGGTGGTGGATGCCGGTTTGAAGGATGCTCTGGAGTGAGTAGGAAGGATGAGGATGGAGAGATGCATAGAAGGCCAGTTGCTATTGCTTTTGGAATGAGAACTGAAGAATGCAGACAGCAGCTACTGTTCTCCAGCATCCACAAGGCTTCCAGCAGGAACTCTCACCCTGCGGCCTGGCTTGGCACATGCTAAATGAAATTCAGACTTTAGTAAACATGGCTGCCATCCAGGAGAAAGCAAGGCCAGCTTCTCGGTTCAAACGGTGCCTATAAATAAAAAATAGACGTTTGAGTGGGGAGTGGGAAATAAGAGGGAGCAGCCACGGAGGCCTTTGGCCCCTGCCCCCACAGCGTCTTCTTATCCTTTGTCTGGCTGCTAGGGGGGAGAAGATTCAATCCTGAAGCTGATGATACGCAGACTCAGTAAGTCTCTCATTTTTCTGTTCCAATGCAGGGCCCCATGGGACCTCGAGGACCCCCAGGCCCTGCCGGTGCCCCTGTAAGTGTTCATTCCTTTCCTCTTGGCATCATTACAGATGCCCATCAAGCTTCGACGGCATAGTTTGGGGTGTCAACAAGATGTCATTACTTTCCCTTCTAGGGCCCTCAAGGATTTCAAGGCACTCCTGGTGAACCTGGCGAGCCTGGTGTCTCTGTGAGTACCATAGGCTGCCCTCTTTCAGGGGTTTCTGGGGACGGTCTGCCAACCCACTTTCATGCTCTGCCAGCTCTTTCCCACGACTGGAAGGTCATAGAAAATCCAGATGTAGATGTTACTCCCCAGCTATGGAGCACCCTTCTAGAGAACCAGCGTGGCAGGAACTCCATCATGACACTTCCCCCTCTGGGGACCACCAGCCTGTGCTGCCCCCTCCCCCACCATGATCTCCTTTACCATTTTGTCCTGACCTTTTTGCCTTTCTTCCTCATAGGATAACTAACTTCCAAAACTACCATCCTGATTTTTGTTCCTTGTGTTTCCCTTCCATCGATCTCTTAAATTCTCTGTTTGCAGGGTCCCATGGGTCCCCGTGGTCCTCCAGGCCCTGCTGGAAAACCTGGTGATGATGTGAGTAGGTCTGAGAAGCCCCCATACCTCAGGGAGGGTGTGTGCTGAGGCTTCTGGGTAGAGAGACTTCCTGAGGAGCAAGGCTGGCCAGTCCTAAATTCCAGCTGTCTACCACCCACACACCCGCTTGCGATTTAGCTTGCCAGGTCTCTGGGGACAGTTTCAGATCTTATGAAAAGAAGAATAATTAAAACATCATTAACTTCAAGAAGAGAAATTGAGAAGTCAGAGAAGGGACAGGAAAACGTAAGGCTTAAAGGCTCAAAGCTGTAGAGTAGAAAAACAAAGAAAGAATCGTCCACCAAACACCCGTACATCATCTCCATTGGTAATAAGGTAGGAAAGCTCAGCCTGAGCCAAGATGTCTACAGAGGATGAAAAAAAACGCAGAGACGGGAGCCGGCTTTCTTGAACTCTTTTCACGACTGGCATCGCACAGTAAAACCTCCTGCGGTCAGGACATACAGGCCAGCCCTCAGAGCTCTGGGCAGGAGAGCAAAAGCTTGCTGGAGGAGTTGGAGACTAGTGAGGACCTAGGAATGTGCCAGAGAATAAGCCGTGACCCGGAACAGGCATCCTGGGAGGGGGCACCTGCGGGAGGTGGGCCGATGCACGGCTGTGGAACACACCAGTTATGCTCATGGGACTACCAAGAAAAACGAGATCTCTTTCCATGCAGGGTGAAGCTGGGAAACCTGGAAAAGCTGGGGAAAGAGGCCTTCCTGGCCCTCAGGTAAAGCTCCACCTTTCCTAACCCCACATGCTTTTCTAGCCTCTCCCCATACAGTGGCCATACAGCTCACTTATACAGCTTGATTAACTCAGTGTGAAACTGGGAACTAATAGTTCCTTCGTATATCCTGCCTTCAAGTTGGCGAGCATAGTTGTGTGAGCACAAGGTGATGGTCTGGGTTTGGCTGAGGAAGCTGTGGAGATGCCTGGATGCCTGCTTCTTACTGGTGGCCCAAGGGAGCTGTACCTGCAGGCTCTCCAGCAGCCTCCAGCAGCCAACAGCAGCCTTCGTCTGGTTTCTTCTTTCCCCTGAGTATTTCCCCTTTGCATTGCAGGGTGCTCGCGGATTCCCTGGAACCCCAGGCCTTCCTGGTGTCAAAGGTCACAGAGTAAGTATCAGGGGTAAGGGTTTTGGAGAGCAGGGGCTGCCTAAAGAGGAAACATTTGGGGGTATGCATGTTATTTTCTGTGTGGGTTCCCAGATGTGTGATGGAAGCTTTCTCTTGTTTCCCAGGGTTACCCAGGGCTCGATGGTGCTAAGGGAGAAGCTGGTGCTCCAGGTGTGAAGGTAAAGAAGCTGGAGACACACAGGGATTGGCGATGAAGCAAAGGAGACACTCTGTCCAGCCGAAGGGCTTAGGCAGTTGGAACGTAATTGGGAACACCCAAGTCTACATCATGGTAGATGAGCAGCGGCCTGGAAGCCTGGAGGGATTGACTCCCCTAGAGTTGAAACTGGCATGTTTCAGCCCTCACCGAATCACGCAGATCTCTCAATGACTTACTGGGAAGTTTCTGGGAACTATGACTTCAAGCATTGACCCTATGTGTGTGTTTTTTCCCCAGGGTGAGAGCGGTTCTCCTGGTGAGAATGGTTCCCCCGGCCCAATGGTGAGTCTGAGTCGCCCATGGGAAAGTCACCACAAGCTCTTCAGACCCCCAACAGCTGTCAAAGGGCCACATCACAAACCATAGCATCCATCCCTTCATGCATTCGTGCAGAGTAGATACAGGGCTTTGCAGATTTATCTGATCATGAGCAAAACCAACTTGCAGGAGACAGGTTGTTCAGAATTTCACCTGCCTGCACTTCCTTGAAACTGGAGCTGTTAGACACACTTAAAGTATATTTCAGGTTTTTTGTTTTTTTTTTTTAAATCTGTTTGTCTTCAGTGTTTTGGGGCACTCATCTGTCTCAAGAAATGAGCCCAGTCAGCAACAGGAACACACATGGGTCTGCCTGCAGGAAGCTCTGTGCTTTGCTGTGCCCTGGGAACAGGACCCAGGGGCAGGACAGTACTTTGCTTCCTAGCACAGCAGGCAGGGCCCCCGTGGGTGCGAAGGGCCATCCTGTCGAAGTCATCATGCAGCCCACCATTATGTCAATTAATGCTGGAACTATGTTGGTTGCAGGGTCCCCGAGGCCTGCCTGGTGAGAGAGGACGGACTGGTCCTGCTGGTGCTGCTGTGAGTAACCTCCAAAGTCAGCTGCCCCCATACGTTGAACACTTTACAGTTTACCAGTAGATTTTCTTGACTCTCAGAACAACTCTGTGATAAGCTGGGCTAGGAGGGACAGACCTATGATCTTAGTACCTGAGAAACCCAGGCAGGAGAATCGCAAGTTCGAGGCCAGCTTGGGCCTCTCAGTGAGACCTTTCTCAACCCTCCCCAACTCCTAACAAAGAAAATCCAGCTTGGTGTGATATAGAGAGCATTGTTATACCAGGAGTTTCCATCCCAAGTTTTCCCACTCCCGAGATTCAGGTGGAGGGGCCTGCAGAGCAGAAGGAGGGGTGGGGTGTAAGAGTAAGGTTCTCTTCAGCAGTCTGGATTCTTCAGGTCATCCCCTTTGGTAGCCTTTACCTCTTCCCAATCCGTGCAGCTAGAGTTCAGGAACAGGCTTAGCTCGTGGTAGCTGTCTAAGCTATGGATTCTGCCCTTTCTCTTGATTTGAATGACAGTACCCTAGAAAAAGAGAAAAGAGGCTAGCCTTGGCTCATAGGCCTCCATGCTTGATGTTGCCCTGAGTTGTGTCGATACAACACCAGTGGCCTCCATCTCGTGACCTTTTCTTGGTTGAGGACCTGGCATGCTTTTCTTTATCTAATCTTCCCCTCTTCCTGTGATGTAGGATCTGTTATTCTCATTTTAGAGAAGAGGGAATCGAGGCCCAGGAAGAATAAGCAGCTCACACTGAGGGTCCAGTCTCTGCTACCTCTAGTTAATGTGGGAAACCATGGGCTGGCAGACTGGCAGGCGATGGCGGGTATAGGGGCCAGATGAAGCAGTTAGCTCGGATCTCCAGGCAATAGAGAGGCCTTGTGGGTGCTTGGTCAGGCGAGTGATGTGATGAAAAGTGTGTTGAAGAAAGATTTCAGTTTTCTGTTGGTCTGCGCCCCAGTCAACCAAGCTCAGAGGCCCCTCCTCCTAGGTCCTTAGAGGGCAGCTGAAATAAATCAGCTTCATTGCATGCTGCTGCTTTCCAGAGGGGCGTCTCTCAGTAGCAGGTCTGTGAACTGAGCAGCTGTGACCCCTACTGTCAACAAGAGCTGCCCAAGGCCCTCGCCCCAGGGTCATTTTGTATGAGGAGGAGGAGGCTTGGGCCTGTTGCTTCTGCAAAGTCCCTAGCCTGGGGCTTCTAATGAGACTCGGAACTAGAGGGGCTCCCTTGTGAAGAGGTCAAGAGAGCCCGCCCCCTCTCGCAGTATTCTTCCTTCTTACCTGACACAGCAGGTCCGGGTCTTGGTTCTCTTTGGTGGTTCTTGTCCACACAGCGGTCATGCTGGCAGCGTGATTATGAGATTCAGTTTAGAACATTCTCTGCATTGTGCTGACGCTTTCTCTGGCCCTCCTCACTCTGCCTTGGTCTCTCCAGGGGCCTTGTGAGCCTAGGAGTTCCTGCAGGCCTTGCTGCCTGACTCCTGAGGGAAGGTACTCTAAGGTTGTCAGAGCAGTTGGCTCAGCCAGGAAACGCTGCCGGAGAGCAGACTCTGCCATCCCTCTGCCATTTTCTCCACTGAGTCTTGCTTTCCTGCCTCCTTCCCCTGACTGCCAGGCTGGAGGCTCCATAGGAGAGGCAGCCCACACCAGGAAGAAGGCTGAGTCCCACAGAGCATCCTTCCCTCAAGCTTCTGAGGAGAAACAGAGGCTTGCCAAAAGGCTCCCCCTTAGCCCAGTGGTTTTCAACCTGTGGGCCACAACCCCTGACAAATTTCTATCTCTAAAAGCTGTTATGATTCGTAACAGTAGCAACATTACAGTTATAAAGTAGCAACAAAAATAATTTTATGGTTGGGGGTCAACACAGCATGAGGAACTGTACTGAACAGTCGCAGCATCAGGAAGGTTGAGAGTCACTGCCTTAGCCTTCTGGGTCCCCTGCCAGGTTCTAGGCCTGGCTGTACCCAATGTAATGGCTCCTGGAGTTAGAGTAGAATTCCTCATAGGCACCTGAGAGAGAACCTTTGAGGCCCCCAAACTAGTGGAACTCTCAAAGCCCAAGTTCTGCTGAGAAGGAACAGCTTTGATTGCTTGGCAAAGACAAGTCTCTCAGAGATAAGAGCTAGGTATGGTTGGTTACACATCAGAGTTAGTGGCCTGTCCTCATCAGGGAGCAGCCTCCTAGGCCAGGAGTAGGCATCCTGTGGGTGTGGCTACTGTCCTGAACTGCAGTTGTCTGGGAGGGGCCAGAGGTCACCCGGGAGTTCATGGAGAGGAGGCTTTGCCTTAGCCCAAACCCAGGCTACCAGCACAGAAGCAGGTTGCTGCTTGCCTCTGCTGTTTTCCTTTTGCCCAGTTGACGGCTTTCTGAATGGTCACTCAGCTTCAAGTCAGGGACACTTGGGACCTAGCTGAAGTTTTAGAAATGATGGGACTACCGGGAAGTTGTCCAAGCTTCATTACACCAAGAACAAGCCCCCCATTGTCCTCTGTTCACCAAGTCATGCGGCTGGCCCAGAGGGAGTCCCCTGCTGCAGACACACACCTTGCTTGTGCCCAGCCCGGGGCACCCCAACACCATGTTCCCACATTTTATGTGAAGGTGGGCTGAAGTGGGCACAGCTGGATCTGTGGGCACCTCTTCCATTGGCTCCTTTTTTTTCATAACAGGGTGCTCGGGGCAACGATGGCCAGCCAGGTCCTGCTGGGCCTCCGGTAAGTTTCCCTCATCCTTAGCAGTTGACGGTACCTGTGTAGCCCAAGGAACAGCCTGTACTTGTCAGGAAGGAGGTGACCCATCCCTTAAGAGTTTTGGAAAGACCACAAGCAGCTTGCGTCCCCAGCTGCCATCAGCAGTCTCTTCTGTGAAGAGGTTAAAGCCTTGTGGCCTCTTATGATATGCAGACTTAGAAACTTGCCAGGCAAAGCTATGCATCTCTCTGGAGTTCCCTGGGGGCAGCAGCTCAGACAGTTTCTTCTACTTACAATGGGCAAGAGCAAAAATTAAATTAATCCAAAGTGAGGAAGGAGTGTGAGATGGGGTGTCTTTCTTTGAGGTCTAGACAGCGTTCACCCTTTATCCCCTTCTTCTCTCCAGGGTCCTGTCGGTCCTGCAGGTGGTCCTGGCTTCCCTGGAGCTCCTGGTGCTAAGGTGCGTGCATGTGAGTGAGTGTGGGATGTGCTGGTCAAACTGAAAATCTCAGAGTCAAGGCACTTTCTCACTCATAGCCCCTGCTAGGATCCCTTGTCACACCTCCTTCCTAGCCTCTGTGGGTCTTTCCAGAGTGTCTGTCTGTCTGTCTGTCTGTCTCTCTCTCTCTCTCTGTGTCTCTCTCTCTGTCTCTCTCTGTCTCTGTCTCTCTCTGTCTCTCTGTCTCTCTCTCTGTCTGTCTCTGTCTGTCTCTCTCTCTCTCTCTGTCTCTCTCTCTCTCTCTCTCTCTCTCTCTGACAGAAAGGTTTGACAATAGAGACTGGAGGTCTGCCTTGTAGATAAAGAGGGGAACCTAGGGATCTGCGGGAGAAGACTGGGAAGGAAAGGAAAGAAAAAAAATGAGCCTGGAGTGTCCAAATGTTTAAAGCTGACAAACCTAGAGGGAGCTTGAGGTTGGGGGGGGAGGACAGAGGCAAGGGGACAGTTCAGTTCTGTGCACTCTACCCCTTCCTATTTCTACTTCACTTGGGCTCTGGGCCCTTGTTAATATGGCTCTTCTAAGGATTACTAGAGGCCAGTGGGAGGCCAGCCAGTTCAGGGGAAGGCCCCCGTGGCCCAGGAGGGATTCCAGTGTGACCATTCCTGGGAATAAATAGGGAGCCTCCCTGTGTCACTGGCATCAGGTTGCTTTTCCACTCCTGGGGGTTTCCATGGCAACCAGACAGTGTCTGAGGCCTCTGGGAGCCGGGTGAAGGAGACCCATTGTGAGGAGGGACAGAGGACGGTAAGAGGGCCTGACCTTTAGAAAATAATAATAACCAAAGTGAAGCAGGAATGCTGTGTGCAGAAACCTGAGGAGTTTCTGACCTCTCTCCAGGTCAGCAGCCCTCCCCAGGGACTCCAGTCCAGAGAACAGATGGTAGCACGCTGTGACTTTTAGGAAAAACTGAAAATGAAAAGAGAGGTTTTATATGGGAGAGGCCTGCCAGTTAACTTAGGGAAAAGTAGAACCGGGGAGCCTGCCCCAGCTTGCTTCTGCCCTGGCTTACTGGCACTTCAAACAAGCCGAGGCCGAATCCTGGAGCAGCTCTGATCTCCCTGGTCAGACAGAAATGAAGCCACTTCTGAGCTGAGATGCTGAAGGAAACAGAAGGCCTGGGAATCGCCCTCTGGCTTCTGTTCTTCCATCAGAGAGAAATCACAAAGGGAGCAAGGAAGGGACTTCCCATGTGTCCATCATCCCATGGCCCTAACATCCCCTAACCCAGGCTTCTCGACAGAGGCTGACAGGACCAACAAGCTGCCTGTTGCACTAGGCATCTGCGTAGTTGCATGGGGCTCACAAGGCAGAAGTGAGGGGCAGAGTAGAGAAGGCAGGTGTGGGGTGTCATCTCATGCTGTTGGGCAGGGTGGGAGCAGAAATGACAGACTCCCAGGCGAGCAGGCCTGCCCATTTCCAGGTGTGTGAGCACGTGCAAGAGTTGTGCACACAGCTGGTGAACTGCTGCTGCCCCTCGCTCCCTTCACCCTCCCATTCTCTTCCCAGGGAGAAGCTGGCCCCACTGGTGCTCGTGGTCCTGAAGGTGCTCAAGGTCCTCGTGGCGAACCTGGCAACCCTGGGTCCCCTGGGCCCGCAGGTGCTTCTGTAAGTTCATCTCTTTAGCCTGGAAGGTCTGACATCTGTGCCCCTGGCCGTCTTGAGTGCGTGCGTCCCTTGAAGGGGCTGTTTATTTTATGGCAATATCATCTCTTCACCAGGGTAACCCAGGAACGGATGGCATCCCCGGAGCCAAAGGATCTGCTGTAAGTACTATCCCTAGGCTGAGTCCTCAGGATGCTCAGGTCCTCCTCATCCTCTCTCCTCACGCTCCTCTCTTCTGTTCATACTGACAGGGCGCTCCTGGAATTGCTGGTGCCCCTGGTTTCCCAGGGCCCCGTGGTCCTCCTGGTCCCCAAGGTGCAACTGGTCCTCTGGGCCCCAAAGGTCAGATGGTAAGAGCCTGAAATGATCCCCATGTCCTACCCACATGTCCCTCTTTTCTGTGCCCTCCTGCCCTGGCTCATCACAGTAGATTCCGGGGGCGGGAGGAGTAGGCCAGCTCTTTGGAGAGAACCCAGTGTGAGCACTTTTCTTTCTCTCGTTTAGGGCGAGCCTGGCATTGCTGGCTTCAAAGGTGAACAAGGCCCCAAGGGAGAAACTGTGAGTACCTGCCTTCAAGTCTGTCCTTACTGTAGTTCCGCCCCACAGATGACCCTTTTGGCCCACTGCCCCTTGCCCCAAGCCATTCCCCATTCTAGTACTGGTATTCCTGGAGAAGGGAACAAAGTACAATAAAGGAGACCTTGCTATGGCTTCCTCTCCCAGTTTGAATAGCTTGAGTTCCACTTGGGACTTCTGCTCCTCCATGGCTGATCCCATCTGGCCCCTCTTTGCTCTTTGCCCAAGCCCTCCCCCGCACCAAAAGAACAATCCCAAGGCCACTTCCTCTGCACACTGGGCCAGTGCTTTTCTCAAGATAAGGCGAAAACCTTACCCTGTTTCTCTTATGTTTGTTATCAGGGTCCTGCTGGGCCCCAGGGAGCCCCTGGTCCTGCTGGCGAGGAAGGTAAAAGAGGTGCTCGAGGAGAACCTGGCGGTGCTGGGCCCATCGGTCCCCCTGGAGAAAGAGTAAGTAAGCTAGGGGTCCCGGGTTCACAAGTCCAGTTCTGGGGCTCTCTGATTTGGCCATGCCCAATGACTTCTCTGGTCCTGGGGCTCTCTGATTTGGCCATGCCCAATGACTTCTCTGGTCCTGGGGCTCTCTGATTTGGCCATGCCCAATGACTTCTCTGGATAATGTTCTCTTCTCTGTTCCTTCCAATGCCAGGGGCACAGGCATCTTTAACCTGTCTGCGCCCCCTGTCCCGAGGGTGGCATAAAACAGTGAGCTTCTTCCTAGAGAGGCAGGAACAGATTCTAGATAGTAGGTTAGGCTCTCAGGGTCTTGCAGGCTATGGCTACTGCCCGCAGATAGCGTGGCAGGAAGTGAATGGATGGCCCCCGGGAGCCTGGTGGGACATCTTTCAGGCATGCTGGTGAGCTGCCATCTTCACCCTCTGCCTCTTGCCTACTTCTCCCTAGGGTGCCCCTGGCAACCGTGGTTTCCCCGGTCAAGATGGTCTGGCAGGTCCCAAGGTGAGTAGAGAGAGAGGGGGACTTGGTCCTCCCCATTTCCTTGGTTATGAAGCATTCCACTGACTTTCTCCCTCTTCTTGTGTAGGGTGCCCCTGGAGAACGAGGGCCTAGTGGCCTGGCTGGTCCCAAGGGAGCCAATGGTGACCCTGGTCGTCCTGGAGAACCTGGCCTTCCTGGAGCCCGGGTACGGAGGAGGGCACTGCTGTGTCCTTGATTTTGAATGCTGCCCAGACCCTCATACCCCCCCACATCATCTAAGTTGTGCTGCTAGAATTGGAGATTTGGGGTGTGCCCCTGACTTATATCAGTCTCTTTTCTCTCCCGAACAAAGGGTCTTACGGGTCGTCCTGGTGATGCTGGTCCTCAAGGCAAAGTCGGTCCTTCTGTAAGTCAATCATCCTGAGTGGGGTTTCTGGGAGAGTAGGGGATATCCTTCAGGAGACGATGGGAAGAGAGAAAGGAGTCTGGGGGAAGGCAGCTAGGATTCAGTACATTTTGAGAATGGCAGGAGTAGGTTTTATGGCCAGATGAGACTTGTACTATGAGCTCTGAAAATCACACACACACATGCACACACACACACACACACACACACACACACACACACACACAGCATGCATGCACACACAATGCATTGGAGCATCTTCTAGGAGGAAGAGTGGGGACAAAGATTAGAGATTCAGGGAAGACTTCTGAGCTTGAGCACCTTCCATAGATGGGTCCATCTGTGTGGGGTTGGTCAACCCTAGATGTATGTACATGGCTAGTACTTTGTTCCATGTCTGCCACTCAGCGGGCACTTAGATACTGATGGGGAAAGATGACTGGAGGGACAATGTTCAGAGAATGGCATCCTGTCTTTCAGGGAGTCCCTGGTGAAGACGGTCGTCCTGGACCTCCTGGTCCTCAGGGAGCTCGTGGGCAGCCTGGTGTCATGGGTTTCCCTGGCCCCAAAGGTGCCAATGTAAGTAACAGTTTTCTCTGTCATCTCCTTTGTCTTCTCTATCCTTTGGAGAAAGGGCTGGTTTCTGAACAGTTAACCCAGGGCAGGTGACATGGACAGCTCTGTCCTCCATGCCCTACCATGGATGCATGTGATCTGGGAGAGAGTTGTGAACATTGTCTCTCTGACATTATGTCATAGAACCTGGTGGCCTGGATGCCTCTGAATATAAGAGAAGGGGCTGATGTTTGATGTTCCTTCTGTGGTGCACTGGGATGAGGCTTCAGACCCTAGGCTCCTCGGTCTACCCTATGCCTCACTCCACCCTCAACCGTCCACCTCACATTTTTTCCTCCCCTTCTTTTAGGGCGAGCCTGGCAAAGCTGGTGAGAAGGGACTGGCTGGTGCTCCTGGTCTGAGAGTAAGTGTTCTCCTAGTAACTATGGTTTGGTGTTGGTGGAATACCTATCAGGAATGGGAGGGGTGAGCCCCAGACATGGTCCTCAGAGCCTTGGTTATCAAGAGTTGATTCCTATGGCTGAGCATGTGCTACGTTATGCCTTCTGGGATCCTCCCAGAGAAACTACTGGCTGCTGAGTGCTTACAGAAGCAAGGCTCAGGTACAGGTAGATGTCTGTAGAGAAAGGCGAGGGAAGTGGCAGATACAGCAAGAGGTACAGGGAGTGGGGGTAAAAGTGGAGTTTCATTGGGGACCTTGACCCAAAAGTATATCTGCTGGTCTTAGGTGACATCATATGATATAAGTCATTACAATTCCTTTTCCTCTGCTCTGTAGGGTCTGCCTGGCAAAGACGGTGAGACAGGTGCTGCAGGACCCCCTGGCCCTGCTGTAAGTACCGACCCAGTTTCTCCGGGTGTCTTTGTTGGGAGCTAAAACAGAAAACCTAACATCCATTGAGTAATGGAGGTGACAAACATGGATCTGGGCTGGACCATCCCCAGATGAGAGAGGATGGGGCCTGCTGAGAAGAGGGCAGTGGGGGTAGACGAGGGAGGTGAAGTGTCCAGCCACATTTCGGACAGTCCAGGAAGACTTCTCTAATCTACTCCCCAGGGCCTGAGGTTCTCCAGACTCCTGACTTAACTCACCTTCTCTTTCTTTCTGCAGGGACCTGCTGGTGAACGAGGCGAGCAGGGTGCTCCTGGGCCATCAGGATTCCAGGTAGGTGGCTGGTGGCTGGGCCAGACTGTCTATGTAATCCATCCCCATGTCTAGAGCTCTCTGGGCATGCACTGTGGATAGCAAGTTCACTCTCCTCATGGGAAGCCAGGGGATGAGGCTTCCCTGCCTGGCCCTCATTGCTATCTCCTTATGGTTTGTCCAGTGCTGTGCCTCCCTGGAGGCTGAAGCAGCAAACTTAACTCTTTGCATGTCACTTTGGCTTCCAGGGACTTCCTGGCCCTCCCGGTCCCCCAGGTGAAGGTGGAAAACAAGGTGACCAGGTGAGTGTGGAGCTCTTTGAACTTGTTTAGCTGACATTCAGGAACCAAGGGAATGGGTGCATGAAGAGCCCCACTATGAGTGTCCCAGGCCTGGTTCCCGGCTCTCTTAACAACCGTCTGAGCTATTGCAGCCACTGTGGAAGAACTGTTCTGGGGTCTGGGGCAGGCAGTCTTCATTCTTCCATACTCTTTTGTTCTCTAGGGTATTCCTGGTGAAGCTGGAGCTCCTGGCCTTGTGGGTCCCAGGGTGAGTGTCCTGCCACCCATTACTGGGGTGCCTTCTCCCCCATTCAGTTGCCCTTGCCTCTCAGCTCTGCAGCCTGCCTAGGGTTTTTGGGGATATGCACCCCTCCCCATCACATCTTCCCCACCGCTTTGGCCTGAGTGCTGCCTGGTGTCCCTCTCACAGGGTGAACGAGGTTTCCCAGGTGAACGTGGATCTCCTGGTGCACAAGGCCTCCAGGGTGCTCGTGGTCTCCCTGGTACTCCTGGTACTGATGGTCCCAAAGTAAGTGACGCCAAGTCCTTCAGGGGTCTTCCATCCAGCCCTGGGGAGACATGCTGAGAGGAGGGAGGGAGAGAGGGAGGGAGGAGAGGGAGCACAGAAGGAGGAGGACCAGGAGGGATTTGAGGGAGGTGATGCTGGGATGGAGACGGAAGAAAGGGAAAGGCGTTTGGGACACTGGTTTCCCCAGGCTGTGCACAGTGGGGCCATGAGAGAGGTCTTGCTCACTACAGACTCCTCTTGTCTTCCACTCTAGGGTGCACCTGGTCCAGATGGCCCCCCTGGGGCTCAGGGTCCTCCAGGTCTACAAGGAATGCCTGGCGAGAGGGGAGCAGCTGGTATTGCTGGGCCCAAGGGAGACAGAGTAAGTACTGGGCTTACCCAAAGCCACAATTGCCACACTTCTGCTCCCGCAGTCTTCCTTGGCCTTCTGAAGACGAGGGTCCTGGTTGCTCTTTGAGAAACTAGAAGTCCCCCCCCCCACACACACACACAAACCCATCTGCCACGGTGACAGCCATTTCTGTGTTCTTTCACTACTTGTTACTTTGTCACCAGCCCTAAGGCCACAGAAAACAACTCTTAGGCAAAGACTGGGTTCCAGAACCTCAGCCAGGTAGGGCAGAACTGGCAGCTGGTCCCAAAGGGCCCCCTAAAATACTTGATTTTCTCTCCCACAGGGCGACGTTGGTGAGAAAGGCCCAGAGGGGGCTCCTGGAAAAGATGGTGGACGAGTAAGTGAATGCTGGATTAGGAGCCGGCATGGGGACTTAGGAGCCGGCATGGGGGCCTAGGAGCCGGCATGGGGGCCTAGGAGCCGGCATGGGGGCCTAGGAGCCGGCATGGGGACCTAGGAGCCGGCGTGGGGGCCTAGGAGCCGGCATGGGGGCCTAGGAGCCGGCGTGGGGACTTAGGAGCCGGCGTGGGGACTTAGGAGTTGGTATGGGGACTTAGGAGCCGGC
>NC_022017.1:6930843-6961210 GCF_000317375.1 Microtus ochrogaster
AGGAGTTGGTATGGGGACTTAGGAGCCGGCGTGGGGACTTAGGAGCCGGCGTGGGGACTTAGGAGTTGGTATGGGGACTTAGGAGCCGGCGTGGGAATTTAGGAGTTGGCATGGGGACCAATACAGGCATTCCCATCAGTCTCTAGCACTCAAAAAAGGGGATTCTGGGAAACCATGGAGACTTCCTTTTTTTTTTCTAGTGTTGGGGACCAGGCAGTGAGTGGGAGGCTCTGAGACCATGGGAAGGTCCACCAAAGTCTATTGGGTACGGGGTCCCCAGAATCCTTGAGAAACCTCACGATACTGGCCTGACCCTTACCTCCTTCTTTTTCTCTTCAGGGTCTGACTGGGCCCATCGGGCCCCCAGGCCCGGCAGGTGCCAATGGCGAGAAGGTGAGTTATGATTGACCTTCCTCCCTGTCTCCACCTCTTTCGGACCTTCTTCTTACCTCCTCCCAGACACAGTCAAATCTTCCTCATCAACCATCACCTTCCTCAATGGAGTGAAGTTGGGGGGCGGAGTCCTGTTACCGTATGACTTGTGTGGTCTTTAACATGTGGTGGCCAGCCTGGTAGAAAAGTAACCTCACCCGAGGTCTTGAAGAGGCAGATGGGGCAGCTGAGCCCAAAAGAGAGCTGGATGTGGGGGAGGGGTTCTAGGAACCCAAAGTGCCCTTCTCAACATCAGGACTTCTTCAGTGCACTTGGCACCTTGGGGCCCACCCTGACCTTTGCCTTCTCAACTCCTAGGGAGAAATTGGACCTCCTGGCCCTTCAGGAAGTACTGGTGCTCGCGGCGCTCCGGTGAGCATGTCCCTCTCGAACAGGCTCTCCCTGGCTCCAGTAGTGAGGAAGCCAGCCATGCCCTGCCACCTGGCCCTGTGCTGTGGGGTTAGGGGTGAGAGGAGAAAAGAGACCCAAGGGAAAGTCACAGAGGCCCAGGCACAGCCAGTTCTCAGGACCTTTGAGCCAAGAGAGACTTCCTGTTCTGGGTCCCTGGGCCTCAGACACCTCTGTCTGGGAGAGGCTGGCCATGACGCTGGGCTGTGCAGTGGGCTCTGGCTCTAAGAAGAGCACATGGGCAAGGCAACAGAACCTGACATCTCCTGGTCCCCTCACAGGGTGAACGTGGAGAAACTGGGCCACCTGGACCTGCTGGATTCGCTGGGCCTCCTGTGAGTACCTCTGTCTACCCTACTCCCTACTGACTGCATACAGTCTGGCTCTATGCCAGAAATCAGGGGCATCTTCTGATGGG
This sequence comes from Microtus ochrogaster, assembly GCF_000317375.1. NCBI lineage: Eukaryota > Metazoa > Chordata > Mammalia > Rodentia > Cricetidae > Microtus > Microtus ochrogaster. The sequence goes on from NC_022017.1 coordinate 6,932,102, forward strand.
GGAGAGAGGAAGGGAGGGCAAGAAGGTAATAGAGGAAGAAATGGAATTTTTCTTCTCCTCCCTTCACATTTCCTTGGCAACATAACAAAACCATCTTAAACCCAGTTTTCAGGCCCCTGCTACGTAGGCACATGCTCGTGTCCTGTCTAACCTGTGGCAGAACCTGGAGCAGTCAGCTTGCCTCTCCTTCATCTATCCCTTCTTCCTATTACAGGGTGCTGATGGCCAGCCTGGTGCCAAGGGTGATCAAGGAGAGGCCGGACAGAAAGGAGATGCTGGTGCCCCTGGCCCCCAAGGCCCCTCTGGAGCTCCTGGGCCACAGGTGAGTATTGCTGAGTTCATGAAGTGGAGGCTGCCAGGCCAGGAGAAGGGCCCTGGTAGATGGGGCAAGCAGAGTCTGGAGCTGGGAGGGAACTGGGAGCCTGGAGGAAGTCAGCTATATAGGGAGGGGCTTTTGTTAGGTTAGGTGCGGGGTGGGGGGCACACAGGTGGGGTATTGTGTCACCAGCACCAAGTATAGGCTGTGTCCCCTGATCACAGGGGACAAAGCAGCTGCTTCCCTGGGGGAGCAGAGAGCAGGTTTCCCAGGAGCTGGAGCTCCGGGGCTGTCTCTAAGAGCCTTGCTGAGTCAGGCCCTGGAGTCTCCCGGTGCTGTGGCACACAGAACTGCCTATGATAGCTTTTGTAGACTGGGGTCCTAGTGTCGAGAAGCTGAACTCTGACAGCCTGGCTCTCAGGAGTCCTGTATTAAAGTTCAGAAAAGGCTGACTGCCTTCCCCAGGTCCACCAGACCCCACCATTGCCTTCTTTTCTTCCCAGGGTCCTACTGGAGTGACTGGTCCGAAGGGAGCCCGAGGCGCACAAGGCCCCCCAGTGAGTGAATCCCCTGTAAAAGAGTTCTGACCCATGATTTCTGCAGTGGGTTAGCTTCAGGAACCTACATATCCTCCCTCCCCAGCCCTAACCAGGCCTGAGTCTAAGCCTGGCAGGAGAGGGCATCTCACTCTGCTGTGTGCTTAGTCCTCAAGTCCCCAACTCTCAGCTCTGCCACTCAGCTCCCTGAAGGCTGGAAGGCACCAGCTCAGGCCTGATTATGTGGCCAGGTGCAATGGCCCCCCTTTTCCCTTTAGCTACTCACTTGCTGCTTTGTAGCCCCTGATCCTTCCTTGACTCCCCACCTGGGACATACGCTCTAGCCCTTCCAACTTGATTGTCCTCCTTGCTGAGAGCCTCCCCACCCCTCCATGCCCACAGGGAGCCACCGGATTCCCCGGAGCTGCTGGCCGCGTTGGACCGCCAGGCTCTAATGTAAGTGTCATTCCTGGTTTAGATCTGTCTTCCTCCTGGCATGGGAGGCCCAGCTATGATCAGCACCGTCTGGAGTATCCACCAAACACAGGCGTCAGAAGCCTATAGCCCTGACTCCCCCATTCTTACCAATGGGAGGCACAGCTGACTGACCCTTGGCAGCTGGGAGCAATGGGGGGACCACTTGGCATGCTGGGAGGGTTGGCATGATGCATTTTTTCAATTTGGGACACATGTCCTAAGCGTGTTCGATCCACACTCTATAGAGAAGCTCACGAGCCCCAGACCAGATACTTGGGGATGGGGGGGTCTTCAGTGAGGGAGGAGATAAGGAAAAACTCCATTCACCATCATTGGGCATGGAGGAAGGGTGCTGGGCGAACAGGAGGCTAAGGTCAGAGGGGCAATGTTGGAGCTGTTTCTGGAGGAACCCCACATGGGTGAGGAAAGTCAAAGCAGGGTGACAGAGCCACAGTTGCCTGACCAGATCTGTCACAGGGGGGAGAAAAGCACAAGCGGGCAGTTTGGAATGCCTGGCCCCCGAGCCACATGGCTTCTATAGGTTGAATGAGGATGGTGACAAATCACCACCTTCCATATCTGCTCCTCCTAGGGCAACCCTGGACCCCCCGGTCCCCCTGGTCCTTCTGGAAAAGATGGCCCCAAAGGTGCTCGAGGAGACACAGGTTCCCCTGGCCGAGCTGGTGACCCTGGACTTCAAGGCCCTGCAGGACCTTCTGGCGAGAAAGGAGAACCTGGAGATGACGGTCCCCCTGTAAGTATATACCCGGCCCATGAGAGGCACCTGAGCTCCTTTAAACACAGGAGGAAGGTGGAGTGCTGTGGGAATTGTGGGAAGGGAGCCACAAAGAATGCACACAGTAGGTGGGAAGTGTCAGGAAAAGCCTCTGTGTCAGCTGTTTTTTCTTCTTTTAGGGTTCTGATGGTCCTCCAGGTCCCCAGGGGCTGGCTGGTCAAAGGGGCATTGTTGGTCTTCCTGGACAGCGTGGTGAGAGAGGATTCCCTGGCCTTCCTGGCCCATCGGTGAGTGAAGAACACTTTCCCCTTCAGCCCTGCTAGGCCAGGCCTGGTTCAGGCTCAGGCTCAGTCCCAAAGCTCTTAACTAAGTGTTCTTGTCACAGTGGCACCCCAAGTCTTCCTCCGACTCAGTATCCTTGGAAACATCCCTCTGTCAGCTGTTCCCTCTGAAGGGGATGGTAGAGTCTTGGCAGGGGTGCTTAGCATGGACACTCATGGGCCTTGTCTATATCCTTTCAGGGTGAGCCTGGCAAGCAGGGTGCACCTGGTGCATCTGGAGACAGAGGTCCTCCTGGCCCCGTGGGGCCTCCTGGCCTGACAGGTCCTGCAGGTGAACCTGGACGAGAGGTGAGCCCCAGAGCTTGGTGTCACCGGTGGGAGGATCTGGAGGGAAGGACACACAGAGACTAGGAAGTGTACGAGGAGAAGGGAGTGGAAGCTCACAGAGGATGTGTGAGCCCCAAAGCCTTAGCTGGGAAGACGTGAATAGGCTTAGGCTTCAGATCAGAGTGAGAGAGAAAACGGAGAAGATCTAAGTGAATTCTTACATCCCTTGTCCAGGGCAGCCCTGGTGCTGATGGACCCCCTGGCAGAGATGGTGCAGCTGGAGTCAAGGTGAGTGACAGGTGTCTATTCTGGGACGGGGACTTGGGGACTATGCTAACGTGCCAGTCTGAGTAGTAATGGAACTCCCCCCCACCTCTTCTGAAATCTTCTTGCCTGAACCTGATACCTTGGTCCTACAGGGTGATCGTGGAGAGACTGGTGCACTGGGCGCTCCTGGAGCTCCCGGGCCCCCAGGTTCTCCTGGCCCTGCTGGCCCAACTGGCAAACAAGGAGACAGAGGAGAGTCTGTGAGTATATGGGGTTCAGACGTGGCAGGGGGTGTTTCATGTTTGCTTTCCCCCGTGTTGAGCACCTAGAGGTAGCGCCTGGCTCTGGGGGCCTCGGAGCACCTAGGCAGGTGTGAGGAAGAGCCTTCATGTCCTGGTCTTATCCTGATGTTGTCTGCTCTCTCCCCTCACAGGGTGCACAAGGTCCTATGGGTCCCTCAGGACCTGCTGGAGCCCGTGGAATCCCAGTGAGTATTGGAGCATCTTGAACTGAGTCCCTGCAGAAAAGGGACACTGGGTAAGATACATACGAGCCCAAACTTGACTGAATCCATGTTTTCCTTATTCATAGGGCCCTCAAGGCCCCCGAGGTGACAAAGGAGAATCTGGAGAGCCTGGCGAGAGGGGATTGAAGGGACACCGAGGCTTCACTGGACTTCAGGGTCTGCCTGGCCCTCCGGTGGGTATCACTGCATGTCATTGTCCCTGAGGGGATGGCTCAAGGTCTCCCATTTTTCAGGTCCACTGAAATTCCCTTGTTACTAAAAAGGCTTGGGGTCTTCCTCAGAAGCCCCTGGGCTCTGTCAGGTGGAAGGGGTGGGAGAGAGGGGCAGGGGCACAATCTTGCTTTCCATTCTGAGGGAGACAGATTTCTATATCCAGCTGTGTTGACATCGGCTGTTTTCTTTTTATCCACAGGGTCCCTCTGGAGATCAAGGTGCTTCTGGCCCAGCTGGTCCCTCTGGCCCTAGAGTAAGTGAGATGCTTCTGGGGATGGAGCAAGCCTTGGGCGGGCCAAGGCCTTGGTCAGGGGATGGGTGGGGGTGGCCATTGCTTCTGTGGGGAGTCTTGGATTGAGCCGTCCTCACTCAGGAGGTATCCTGAGAAAAGGAGGACTTTCTTACAAATGACCATGGACACAAGCACCTGAAGTCACAGTGACCGGAAGACAAACTGATTAAAAAAAATCTCATAAACATAACTTAGGAGGGTCAGAGAAACATGGAGATGCCTGCTGGTTCTTGGCTAAATGGAGATGGATTTAGGGCGTGTGACCGAGCATTTCATAGGACCCCAGCAGAGTGGCATGACCAGTGTTGCTCGATGGCCGCCTATATAGTCGTGGCTGGTCTGTAGCTGCTCCTGGGATGGATGGTTTTCTCATGGTCTCCTCTTTCTTGGGCTGCAGGGTCCACCTGGCCCTGTTGGTCCCTCCGGCAAAGATGGCTCTAATGGAATCCCTGGCCCCATTGGGCCTCCTGGTCCCCGTGGACGTTCAGGCGAAACAGGCCCTGCTGTAAGTTTCCTGACCCCTCCCTGCCACTGAAAGTATTCCTACCATGTTATAGGTGCTTAGGACACCTTTGAGGTATCAGCAGGCAGCTAGTAGTGATGGCGTCCTGGAGGCTGGGGGCCCTTTAGAGGGTCACACGGCTCATGGTGGTTCTGGGAAGTAGGAAAGAAGGGTCAGGGAGGAAAGGGGAAGCTGCTGTGGGTTTCTTGGTCTTGCTGCCCTTTGTCCCTACAACAAGGTCGGATACGTGGGAAGACCTCTCCCCATGGTTCCTTGCTGACATTTCTGTTTCCTGCTGCAGGGTCCTCCCGGAAATCCTGGTCCCCCTGGCCCTCCAGGTCCTCCTGGTCCTGGCATTGACATGTCAGCCTTCGCTGGCTTAGGTCAGAGAGAGAAGGGCCCTGATCCCCTGCAGTATATGCGGGCCGACGAGGCAGCCAGCTCCCTGCGACAGCACGACGTGGAGGTGGATGCCACCCTCAAGTCACTCAATAACCAGATTGAGAGCATCCGTAGCCCTGATGGCTCCCGCAAGAATCCCGCTCGAACCTGCCAGGACCTGAAACTGTGCCACCCAGAGTGGAAGAGCGGTGAGCCTGGAGCACAGGTCCCCTGCCCCAGATAGCAGGGAGTTACATACATAGCCCACCTTTGGTAGCCAGGCAGACTCAACCCATTGTATCTTAGTGCGGGGCAGGATCAGATCTGGAAGGTTCTGCTGAATGACCGTGACAGAAGTGACTCCAGGCGAACACTGCTTCTGCCCCCGTTTCTTGGCCCCCTCTTTGGCACTAGGTTCCCCATGCGGATTTGTCCCTGGTCCTTCGGTCTCCCCTGACCTAGCTTCCCAGTAGGCTCCCTGCTGTTAGCAGCCAGCCTGGCCCTCAGCTTTGAGTTGCCTGATGGGTGCCACCTCCTTTCCCCGCAGGAGACTACTGGATTGACCCCAACCAGGGCTGCACCTTGGACGCTATGAAAGTGTTCTGCAACATGGAGACAGGCGAGACTTGCGTCTACCCCAACCCAGCGACGGTGCCTAAGAAGAACTGGTGGAGCAGCAAGGGCAAGGAGAAGAAGCATGTCTGGTTTGGAGAAACCATGAACGGTGGCTTCCACGTGAGTGCCCAGTGCTTGCCCAGTTGTCCCCCCTCACCTTTGCCCTTCTTTCTCCTCAGACTTTTTAGCGCCTTCCCACATTCTCCACCAGTGTTCTCCAGTCTTTAGAGGAAAGAGGGGAAAAAAAGAGCATTCCCCCATTGTAGCTGGAGAAGTGGCCCTCTGAGCTTGCCCCGCTTCCTAGAGTCCCCCACATCACCCTAGCACCCCCAACAGTTGGAGTCTCATTAGCCCCCCATCCCAGCAAATGCCAATCCTCAGATCTTACTCAGACCCCTCTGCCTACTACAGTTCAGCTACGGTGATGGCAACCTGGCTCCCAACACCGCTAACGTCCAGATGACCTTTCTTCGACTACTGTCCACCGAGGGTTCTCAGAACATCACTTACCACTGTAAGAACAGCATCGCCTACCTGGACGAAGCTGCCGGCAACCTCAAGAAGGCCCTGCTCATCCAGGGCTCCAATGATGTGGAGATGAGGGCTGAGGGCAACAGCAGGTTCACGTACACGGCCCTGAAGGACGGCTGCACGGTGAGTGGGGCCGAGGCTGTGGCAAGTGTCATGTTTCCAGAGGGTTGGGTCGAGGGGACATGTGAGGGGACACGCTGAGCGGCAGATGAGGGAGAGGTATATATTGTATCAGCTTGTCCACTTCCTCGTTCAGAGGGAATAAAGACTTGCATGCTCAGGGACACTTAGCAAAGTATTCCTAAAAAGTGTATGAGAGTACCAGCCAGAGGGAAGAGGCTATCACAAATGGGAAACCCTTTGTGGAAATGGGAGACAGGGGGGCAAGAAGGTAGAGGAGGGCTCTGCCATTAAGGAAAGAACTGGAGAGGGCTTGGGCAACCAGGAAAAGTCTTAAGGAGCCCCCTAGCATAGTTCACACTTTGTGGTTGTTTGGTTTGAGGGTATTGGGCAACTGGCCTTGGTTGCAAGACATCCACTGAATAACATCCCCCCTTCCTCCCTAGAAACACACCGGTAAGTGGGGCAAGACTGTCATCGAGTACCGGTCACAGAAGACCTCACGCCTTCCCATCGTTGACATTGCACCCATGGACATAGGAGGCCCTGAGCAGGAGTTTGGTGTGGACATAGGGCCTGTCTGCTTCTTGTAAAACCCTGAACCCCAAAACAACACAATCCATTGCGAATCCAAAGGACCCAAGGACCTTCCAACCCCAGTCACTCTAGAATCTGCACTGAATGGCTGACCTGACCTGACGTCCATTCATCCGACCCTCGCAGCTCGGACTGTTTTCCCCTTTCTGACAGACCTGAACTGGGCAGACTGCAAAATAAAATCTCGGTGTTCTATTTATTTATTGTCTTCCTGTAAGACCTTTGGGTCAAGGCAGAGGCAGGGAACTAACTGGTGTGAGTCAAACGCCTCCTGAGTGACTGCCCCCAGCCCAGCCAGAAGACCCCTCCACAGGTGCTGGGCGTAGGAACTGTGCGTCCTACACAATGGTGCTATTCTGTGTCAAACACCTCTGTATTTTTTAAAACATCAATTGATATTAAAAAACCAAAAAATTATTGGAAAGGACACATTGCCTTGTGTTTTGTTCTTCTGTTTGTGTCTATTAATCCTTGATCCTGCAGGCATGCAGAAATATAGTCCCAGGATTGTCTGTTGACCTTTCAATACAGGTCGCTGACGCCACACTGCGTGGTTTGGTGAACACACACACTTAACACATGTACACACACACACACATACACCTCTTCTGTAAACTTTTGCACTTTGTGGAATCCAGGGTGACCTGAGACCAGAGACGAAACTGAATTAGTTAGCCCCATGCTACTGAAACAAAATTAACATGGTCCGCCCAAGAAATAAAGCAAGGTTCATTTTGGTTCACAGTTTTGATAAAAATACAAAGTAGGATTAGAAAATGATTCACTTGTTAGGTTTGTTTACAAAATCAGGTAATCATATTGATTTTGGCAGAGTGTCATAGCAGGGCACAATCAAAGCCATTACTCATGCCTTCAGCCAGGAAGCAGAGTGAGGAAAAGAGGTCCCACAGAGCCCTTTGAGAGGCTCTACCCAGTGACCTGAGGACCTCTACTAGACCCTACTTCTCAAGGTTCCACCCAAAAGCACCACCCTGAGGACCAAAGCTCAGCACACACAACTCTCAGGGACACTGTGCTTAAACTTTAGATCCACTGTTGGGAAGTTTGGGGAATCAGAGGGATGACCTTGTTCTTAAACACGGCCCTCTCTCCAGCATGCTGGAGCGAAGCTACAAGTGCGCTGGCATCTTAGTGGGTGTGGTTATGCCCTGCTGGATGGGAGACGTGGGAAGTGGGGTGGACAGGGGGAGCAGTAGGCAGGAGGGCAACCCCCCATCCCCCGGGGCCACTGATGCAAATGGTCTGGATGGCTACCTGCATCTGTCCTAAGATCCTGGGGCAAGCTGAGCGGAAAATACAGTTCTCTGTCCCCATCCCCCTCACTCTGTCCCCATTCTCCATTCTCTAGACCTGCACTGGAAGCATCTACAGACCTCTGAATTCCAGATTAGGAGGGGAGAGCCTTGCCCTACAGGCAGGGCATCGTTTGCTTTCCAATGCCTTGGGTGTGCACAGCAGCAATGAGCACGCTGTTCCCCTCTCCACTAGAGGGCCTTGATGGCGGCCATGGGTGAAGAGGGCAGGAGATAAATTCCATGACGGCAGGATTTGTGAAACAAATTTCAAAACATCTCATAAACACCACAGCCATGCTGTTCTTTGACCCTTTTACCCATCTTGGTCCCTTTGGCAGCTTTTCTTTTAGAGAAATAAGAAAAATAAATCAGAGAATTGGGTGGGGGGGATTATTTGCATTAATATCCAACTTATGAAATAACTTGTGTACAGGGCTAACTCATGGCAACCAAGGAAGCAAAACGACAACCTGATATTTAAAAACACACGATTGGTGCTGGGAGTGTAGCTCAGGGGTAGAATGTTTCCCTAGCATGATGCAAACCTTCCTGGGTTTGATTCCCAATGTCATGCACACCCTCCCATGTAAGGAAAAATTAGCAACTCCCATCAATGAAAAGCTAGTGACGGCTACTGGGCACATGTGAAACTTGTCTCCGACAGCAGGTGGCGGTGAAGAGCTGCCCTGAGTTGAGAATCAGAACTTCCCGGCTCACTCCACTACCCTCAACAGTGACCACTTTGAATAAAATGTCCAGCAGACCCTGATGGCTGACTTAAAGCTCTAGGGGAAGCCGTGGAGTACCTGGGTCAGTCATTGTAGCCCAGGGAAACTCAGACATAAATACAACTGCTCCCCAGGAATGGAGAGAAGCGCTAGGTGGGGAGCGGAGTGAGGATCAAAAGCCAAGTGAAAAGGCCCTGCTTGGCCGTGTTCTTCTGCATCCCAATCTGGCCCAGGGAGGACAGCGAGGACAAGCGGGCTTATTATTAAGTCCTGGATCCCTGATGTCCCAGGGAAAGCAGGAGGTCTCTCCAGACAGAATAATGCACCAATAAATCTCCTAGCCAGCAGGGCTGGGCAGAGTGACCCACTGTGACCAGGGCTCCATCAGGTTATTTTTCCATCTTGCAGTTCTCTCTGGAACACCTGCCATTAGAAGACTTTGGAGCTACTTTAAGTTCCTCGGTTCTTACTTCCTGGAAGACACTTCCTGGAGAGTTTCCCCTCTAGATAACCAAAGGAACACGGTATCTTCAAAGTAGAGAAGAGTTTCATTTGTAAGAGAAAGAGAGATTATTCTGTCGCAGGGGAAACAACCTGTGGCTCATTGATTTTTAACAAGCAGGCAGATTCTTGTAATGCTCGATTATATACTTGGCCCTAGAATCCCCCGGGTTGTTGACAGAGATCTTGAAGGTCCTATGGTAGGGTAACTAGGATGGCAGAATAACTCCTGGACATAAACTGTGGCCTATATGGAGCCTGGTGAGCATAAATGACCAGCGATAGTTAGAAATTCCTATCTGCGGTTGGTAAAATGTGTCGGACATTGCGAGCCATGCATACAGCAGCCCTCAACACTTTGGGAGAATGTGTGGGTATAGAACAAGTGGAGCCTTCTGTATGTAGTGGGTCCTCAGATGGTTTCATCAGTAGTGTGAGGTCAAGGGAGAGGACAGTGAAGGCTGAGACGAGCTACAGGGAGTAAGGTCCTTGGTCTGCAAGGGCGAAGATTTCAACCCCCAGAAGCCACAATTAAAGCCTCACCAGGCCAGAGAGATGGCTCAGCTCCAGACGACTCTCGCAGATTCAAGTCCCAGCAACCACACAGCAGTTCATGATCAACTGTAACACCAGTCATAGGGGACCCTCCAGGGCAGTGCATACAGGCGGCAGACAAATTCACGTGCACATAAAATAAAAAAAAATAATAAAGCTCTGGTGGTGCGGGAGAATTGTCTGTATTCTGTCAATCATGTTTTAAATAAATGCTGATTGGCCAGGCAGGAAGTATAGGTGGGAAAACCAGACAGAAAGTAAAAATGATACAATGAGAACAGGAAAATTCTGGAAAGGAGAAAGTTGATTCCTCCCAGTCCTGTGCAGATCACCGAGGAAACAGGATGTTTCCTGCCAGCTAAAAAAGGTACCCAGCCATATGGCAAAAATAGATCAGAACAACGAGTTAATATAAGTCATAAAAACTAATAAGAAGCCTGAGCTGATGGGTCAATCCGTTTTATAATCTTATGGAGTCCTCTGTGTGATTTTCTTTGGGGCTTGCCGGCTATGGGGTACTGGGCGGGACAGAAACCCCAACAAGCAAGCCAGGCCCCATTCATGTTACAAATGGTGCCCAAACCCCTGGTATAATGGTGCTGGAGGAGACAGGCTGATCCAGGGCCCACTGGTCACCCAGCCTGTCCCATTTCATGAAAACCATGAAACCATGCCTCAAAAACACAAGGATGGTGCCCGAAGAACACCTGAGGCTGGCCTCTGGCCTCCACTGCATGAACACACATGTATGCGCATACAGTTGACAACAGCATGCTAAACCATGCAGGCATCCTAATGTGAAGCTTAGGATTCTGAGAATATGAGTAGATGTGAGAATATGCGGCACTGGGAGACCAGAATCAACTGTGCCTGCTTAAAAACTTCAACTGCTCTTAGTGCTATTAACTAGATTTTATAGTAGTATCAAGCAGCAGATGCTACTGAGGCACGTGATCACAAAAACATGATCCAATACTAAGTACGTAAATGAGTAGCCTTTTAAAAACTGTATAGAGAACATTTCAGGAGGCTATTTTTCTAAATGGAAACAAACAAACAAAAAACGAGGGGTGTGTAGCTGGCTCAGCTGGTGAAGTGCCTGTCACAGAGGCACGAGAACCTGAGTTCAGGTCCACATGACCCACGTAAAAACTGGGCATGGTGGTGCTCATCTATGGTCGTAGCCACACATTCGGGCCACATCTGTTGGGGTCCAGCCTCGACGGGGTTTGCACATTCCAGGGTAGGGGTGTGTGGATTAGAAAAATCAGGTAGGAGGAGCAGAGAGGCAGAAGAAATGCAGAGACATAGGATAGAACCAGGAGGGCTACCTAGTGAATACTGAATCTGCCTGCATTTATTCCCCATGTGCTTATACACCCCAATCCAAAGGGGGGGAGGCAACAGACTGCTTTACCATGACACAGGGACAAACAGAGCAATTACCTCTTTGATATCTGAAGCATCAAGCAACTATATCCTTCAGCTAGACATTCTGTTTAGGCAGGACATGAAATGACCACACCTTAGACCAAACATTTTTTAGGCAGTTACTCCCTGGGTCGAACCTCCTGTCATATCTTTGAAGGAGCAGGAATAGGCTTGAATTCTCTGACCTTCGGTCACGGTGGAGCGGACCCACTATAACCCAGCACTAGGATGCAGAGACAGGTGGACGCCTGGGGCTTTCTGGTCAGGCAGTCTAGGCAACTATGATTTCCAGAGTCAGTGAGAAACTCTGTCCCAAAAAATAAGGTAGAAAGCAGCTGAGGAAGGTACCTGACATCCTTTGGCCTCTACACACACACACACACACACACACACACACACACACACACACACACACACACACACACGTTGAGACAGAGAGACACACGCACACACATATGTACAGACAGACAGAGAGACACATGCAATCTAGAAATGGAAATGGCGTGAACATTTTCTTATACACGGGGCACGTTCTGTTTAAGGGTGTCATTTTGAGGGCATCGGTTTTGAAAACAGTGTGCTCACTCTTTAAGTCACTGTCACAGCACCGTGGACATGCTGGCAACCTAATTAGCACAACTGCAGTTGTTCACTAGATCGTGGCTATTAGCAAACTAGTTATCGTAGTCTGAAGATTCAAAGGTGAGGGTGATTAGCTGAAAATGAAGCCAAGAGAAGGGGGGCAGAACCTAGTATGAAGCCCCGTCGCCCTCTGCTGCTTAGCTGGTGTGCAGCAGGAGGCTGGAGTTCACCTTAGCTGAGCTTCCGGCATGGCCACCTCCTGCCCCAAGCTATCCAGGCCATTACCTTCTGGGACTAGATGGAGAAACCTCCAACCTCAAACCAGGTCTTCATACTAGGCCCGAGGAGTCTGGAAAAGTGCCCCCCCCCCATGTCCCGCCCCCGAACCCCCCCCCCAACAGCTTCATTCCTCAGGCATCACTGCCTGCCATTTCCAACCTCCAGAGGGCGCTGTGTGTTCTGATCTGGAAGTGCAACCTGCCTCTCTGCACACAGAATGGTGAGGTTGCTCTGAAGGCACTCCTCAGGCCAAGGAGGACACACAGTTGAGATGCCTTCTCTTTCCTGCCCTCAGGAAACCCTGTGGTGTCCCCTCAGGAAACAACTCTTCCACGTTTCTCTCCTGGGAGCCTGCAAAGGCACACAGGCAATCAGAGACAGTGCACATCAATTAAAAGCATGGTTTATTTTTCTATCAAATCCCCAATCCATGTCCAGCCAATGGATCAAAGGTACATCAAGCCCTAAAATAGACCAGGGTGGGGGTGGGGATATAAAAACTTTGTCAGAAAAAAGGGGGCACCACTAAAACCTTTCTGCAAAGCCCCTGGGCATTAGGGAGCAGATGGAAATAAATGCAGCCACTAAGGGGCTCCTTGAAGGTCCTCTGGATGCCCCTCTTGCTGGTGCTTCTGTGTACATGAAGGCGGCATCCATACGTTTACAGCTGCACCAACACCCTACCTTCATGTCACTCTGGTCTGAACAGCTAGAACCCTGGCTCATCCCAACTTATAAAGACTCAGTAACAGCCAAAAATATCTGTATTCAATTCTTCAAACTGTAATTGAGCGCCATTTGCTAGGCACGGACTAGGCACTGGGCAGTGATTTTGCTGATTCCAAGAGAAGCACACGGTGCTGCTGCGAAGAGAGCTCTCCCCTAAGTGCGGAAGGATGCTTTCCGTGGGTTAAGAGAACCGCTCCCTCCGCTGACACCATGCAGGATCAAGCTCGGACAGACGCTGAGCTGTGAGGACAGATGTTAGCTTCCTTCTACAGGCACAGCCTCAGAAGAGCCAACAGCAGGCTCTAAACAACCGTGGAATTCGCCCCGCAGTCCACATAGTGCTGTGTTTCCACGGCGCTCTGGGACGTGTGGCCAATGTATGAAATCTGCACAGAAGTCCTAGCAAGAAGAAAACCATGAAGAGACTGACTAAACAGGAAAAACTTCTTTTCTTCCAAGTCATCTGGGTCCCAGGCACTATCTCCATGGTTATGTAACGAGGAGGCCAGCGGACCTACGTCCAAAGATGCTGTGTCATGAGGTCACTTTCTGGGTCGGCAGCTATTAACCGGGGATGATTTTACCCCACGGAGCTTTTGGCAACATCTGGGTATCTCTGGGTAGTTACAGCTGAGTGAAGTGGAGGGGTGAGCACTCCCAGCAGCACACAGAGACAGGGATGTCACTGCTGAGTGAGGTGGGGGGGGGGGGGGTGAGCGCTCCCAGCAGCACATAGAGACAGGGATGTCACTGCTGAGTGAGGTGGAGGGGTGAGCGCTCCCAGCAGCACATAGAGACAGGGATGTCACTGCTAAGCACCCATAGTCACTGATAACGAAGCACTCCCCGGCCCGAATGTCAACTGTGTCAAAGCTGAGAAACCTCACTTAAACCCCCGGATTTCAGATGACTGTCACCATTACATTTAACAGTCACAGTTTCAAGACTGGTAACTCTGTCACCAGAGACAAAACTGGTCAAATACTTAGTACTCACACTTTGAGAAAGCTGGTCTGTTCTTTACTCTCAAGGATTCTGACGGGACCACACACTTAGTTAAACCAGATCCCATTTCAGGCAACATTTCTTTTAATTTTTAAAAAAATTTCTTATTTTATGTATATAGGTGTTTTGCCTACATGTATGTCTGTGCAGTACATGTATAGGCTAGAAGAACATATCGGGTCCCCTGAAACTGGAGAAACAGACAGTTGTGAGCCGCCATGTGAACCTGGGAATCAAACCTGGATCCTCAGGAAGAGCAGCCAGAGCTCTTGGCAGCTGAGCCCTCTCTCCAGCGCCCAGCACATTATGTTTAACTATTGGCCAGGAACCTGACAACCTGTGCAGGGGTTCTGGACCCTACCTCTAGAGGACATCAGCGTCTGCTGGGTCTGTGCTGCGAGGCAGGTGACGGCTCTCTTAGCCACGTGCCTCTAGAGAGTGCTGGAAGCTCCCAGGAGGCTTGGTGACACCAAGCCAGCAGGAGAGAGGAAAGGGGACATACCTCATGAAGATCATGATGTTGTGCACCAGAATGGCAGGTACCGTGCAGAAGAAGCTGCAACCACACATATGGACACGGTCACTTGGCTGGAAACAGTCAATCAGTAGCAACACAATCTCCCAGGAGACCCAGCAGGACAGTGTGGAGTGACACTATCAAACCATTTGGGGTACCTTCTCTTCCCTTAGGCTTCCCCTTCAAACTGAAGTACTGCCCAGGACCACTAGTTCTGAGACCCTCCAAGTGTCACTCTCAATGTCCCAGATCGTGCTCTTTGTTTTCCGAAGCCATTGCGTATTTAAATGCTAGAACTGCTAATGTTTCTCTTTAGAAATCCCAACCCTTCAGTCACACATCAACTGATTATCTCCTCCCCCAAGCTCTCCAGAAAGCCAGAGCTCAGGAGGTCACGTCACACATCAACTGATCATCTCCTCCCCCAAGCTCTCCAGAAAGCCAGAGCTCAGGAGGTCACGTCACACATCAACTGATCATCTCCTCCCCCAAGCTCTCCAGAAAGCCAGAGCTCAGGAGGTCACAGGCCAAAACTAGGGCTTAAGGCAGAGCCAGGGAAAGAGCCAACCAAGGGCGAGTCCGCATCCCTCCAGGCAGACAGCACAGCAGAGAACTCTGTCCTTACTACAAGTACGAAGATGGTCCTCCCACCTCGGCCTTCACTGTAAAATTCACCTGAAAATGAGACAAGGCCTGGCATCAGTCTGGGATAAGCAAGCTTGACATCACAGCATCACTGCTAGTGACCTACAGATGCTGGGCCATTCTTCCACCACATCCAAAGCACCTTCCCTAGACAGGGAGCCCGAGGAAGTACTTCCGACCCCATCCCTTTCCAAGCCTCTGGACTTCAGGCTGTAATTCCACCTCTTCTTGACTTGGTAACTCTCTCTCTCTCTCTCATCAATTACCTTACTGCCCCCGTACTTAAATGCTAGCTGTTTCTGTCTCTTTCCGACTGTTTATCATTCTAGATCCAACCAGGCCTTCCTCGGGTGGAAACGAGAGGAGAGGAAAAGGAGCCCAGCATTCTCACAGTCTTCCCACAGCACCTACTCTCCTCCATGGTATGTGAGCAGAGGCCCTTGAAGAACAACGTACCAGGTGCTCACTCCGAGGGGGAATGACAGAGACGTTCGTGGTCATGTATGTGCCAGCCACGGCTTTCATGTATTGAACCTGGCTGAACAGGTTGGTCACTGCCACGGAGTAGAAGTTGGAGTTTCTGATTTTCAGGGTGGCCTGGAAGGGGCAAGAGAGGAGATGAATATTGAGCTTCCTGGTATCGAGGCTGGTGAATGCACAACCCAGGAAGTGAGGCCCAACGTCTTACCATGACATCGAGCACTACCAGGGAGTCCTGTTTATTAAATGTGACCTTCACCACTTTGATGCCGTTATCATCCACGAGGACTGAATGTGGAAACAGGAAGAAAGAGACCAAGCCAGATGCCAGCAGACAGAGCAGGACCGACAGGAGGACATACTGTTTACTGTAAATGACAGCACAGGGCAACTTTGGACAGTCGGACATCACCCTAAATGGTCATACATAATTAATGCAAAACGGGGGGGGTGAAGAAGAAGCACAAAGAACCCAGAACCACTCACTAGGCGAGAAAGAAGGGTGCAGGAGGAGACTTTTAACCCATTTCAACACCGTTTACTCTGAGAAGAGGAACGGGTCCTTTTACTTTCTAAAGCATCTGCTCCTCTCCCAGGACACCCTGCTTCCCCGATTCCTTCCAATCCCCTCCTTTATTTGACTCTCAATATATTTCTAAACTCACATTTATTTTCCCAGACTGTAACAGAGAAAGGGATATTTCACTTAAGCAAAAGCACCAAAGGAAATGGGGGGGGGGGCTAGGGTACAGTGCAGATGCTCGTCTAGCAAGTGAGTCTGGATTCAAGTCCCAGCATGACACGTGTGTGCGCGCACACACACAAGTAGGAACAGTAAACAAGCAGATGATACAAGGACAGACATCTTTTTCAAATAATTAGCTGGTAGCCTTTCCTAAAAAGAAGTCAGAGACAGAAAGAGGTGCTAGCAGACGAGAGCAGGTCAACTCACGTTCTTTGAGGACGCAGCCTCTGGTCACTGTGTGGGATCAGAGCCACCAACTCATTGAGTTGCTCTAGAAAGGCAGCAAAGACTCGTTCTGTAAAGCCCACATAGTGGAAGCCCTTCCTTCACATTTGCCTCAGACGGCCACAGCAAAGGCTCGTCTGGGACCCGACACTAAAAAGTACATTTTTGATAGCAGGAACAAGAAAATGATAAATGTAGAAATAAAAAAAAATGGAGAAAGAAAAGAATGCTGGGGAAAAATAAACATAAACCTATAGGTAACAGTACAAATTATAACACTTTAATCAGTGCTGTCAGGGCTGTGGCACTGATGTCGGGAAAACTGGATCGTATTCTGACCTTACGTATTCTGTCTTTGGCAGTCACAGAATGTCTTAAACCGCCATTTCTTCACTTTTCATTTGGCTCTGGAGTACACGGCTTCCAAGGTTCTTAATAGCTCTAACTCTGGGACTCCCAACCCCTGGGTCAATTTAGTAACAGCTGTTCCTAGAGATAACCCAGGCTCCACTCCTGAGCCTGTCCTCTCTCCCCACCTCCTGGTATTCTGTTGACCTTAGGCTACTGAGCGACCCGTGCCTTTTTTTGTAAAGAAGCTTCCAGGACTGTTCCTCCACAATGCTGTGCCACTCCTTATGAACAAGGGCAATAGAAAAACAGCCTTGTCAACAAACCCCACAGCAGAGAAGTAAATGTTTGAAACCAGAGAGGAGCCAGTGTTGATCTGTGTTAGGAACCTGGGAAGTCTCAGCGAGGCACTGCCTAGATTAGATCAGGTCGGCCAGCAAGCGCGTCTGTGAGCCATTTTCTTAACGGGGTTACCGAAATTGGAAGGACCCTCCTTAAATGTGGGTGGCACCCATTTCATGGGCTGGATCTTCCATTGGATGAAAAGGAAGGGGGAAACTGAGTACAAGCATCCCTTGTTCTCGGCTTCCTATGACTATAATGTGGCCTGCAATCTTAAATTCCGCTGTCCTGACTTCCCCTCCGTGATGGACTATGACCTGGAGCTGTGAAGCAGAAAAACCCTTCCTCTTCTAAACTGCTCCGTTAGGGCATTTTATCACAGTTACCGGAAAAGAAACCAAGGAAGTAATTATATAGTAGAAGTGACGAATGTTCCAAATATATGATCAAGAGAAGCCTGCAATCTGCCCAAGAGTATCAGGTCAGTCGGGCTGGCTGGCGACAATTCAGGGCAGTCTTGTGACTACAGAGGGAGGGCTGGTGGAAGCAGACACCAGAGCTCTCCAGGACAGTTGACAGGTCTCACCTGCTGGGACGTAGCCTGCTCCTTGGCAGGTGTGACAGGTGACGCTATTTCTCCCCGTGAATTCCACATAGGGGAACTGAGCGATGGCTTCCTCCTGCTCTCTCTCAGCCTGTAAGTCCTCCGGATTGCCATCCTTCTTTCGGTGACAAAATGTACGGGCAGAAGAGGAATGCTGAGACCCCATGTATCATTTCCTACATGGGAAGGGGGAGCAGTAAATGAGCGTGTGTTAGTGTCTATACCGGCCACTATAGGAAAAAAAATCACTTCTATAAGAAATGTAAAATACTAAGTGACAAGTTGCTATTCTAAGTGTGGCCTGTAATTTCTACTGCGGCCCTCATTTTGCAAGTGTCCGGTACCGTCCACCCTCCTCCCCCACAGGTAGCTAGGAACTGGGACCGGCCCTCACTGGATCAGGCCACCCCTCACTGCCTGGGAAACCCGGCTCCCCCGTGGTCCAGCGTCGCCGCCTTCCTCCCTGTTTGCAAACTCTGATGGGCGAACAGGCTACATTCCGGGTAAACAAACAACAGGCACCAAATTAATAAAAGGCCCCAGCGACCCCTCTCCTCCACTCCCATCTGAGGAGGCAGGCTCAGGTCTCGCCCCCCGCAAAAAGCCACGTTCCGAACGCGTTCACGTCTCCCGGGCCGGGGGAACGCGGGCGCCCCCGGACCTGAGGCACACCAACTCCGGGCAGTTACTGTCGGGACCACTCCTCCCTCCACCTGCCCGCTCCAGCAACTCTTCCGCACGCCTCCCGGTGCGCAGGCGCACAATGGCAAAGCTGGTGGCAGGAGGACGCGGGCGAGCGCCTGCGCCTGCGCTCTGAGCTCTGGTGCGCCCCCTCCTGCCTCGCAGCTGCAGTGCACCTAGCTGCCGGTAGAGAGCGGCAGAGGGCAGTGGAGTCGCTCGTGGGCGAGCGGGGGAGGGGCGATGTTCCTCTGCACCCGAGAAACGCTAGGGAAGGCTTGCTGGAGCTTCCGGATCTGAGCGCTTCTATACAGGCGGAGGACGGCGTCTCCTGTGGCCAAAGCCATTCCCACAGCACAGGGACTCGGAAAGTAAAGAAACCTAACACCCAGATCCTGCCCTAGGTTCCGTTCCGGTTCTGGCGAGGATCTCAATGCCTAAGAGCATATGCAGACCCACTGTGACAGGGGCCCCAGTCACGGAAATGAAGCCCAAAGCTCAGTATTGCAAGCTGATCCGATTTTAGGACTACCATCCACAAAAAAAAAGGTGTGATGGACATAAAGGGTTCGAGAGAGCCTCCCAAAGCTAAAATGCCATAGCAGCGAATGAAACAGGTAAAGAGGGCTAAACTTGAGGCAGGATCGCCACAAGTTCAAGACTAGCTTGCCACAGAGTTTGAGGCCACGCAGTCAAGTGAGACCCCTTTTAAACCAAAACATAGAAAGAAAGAGAAGACTTGTTTTGATATCCTAGAACTGGATGAATGAGAGACCCTGTCTCCCATACCTCCTTATGTCACTGTGGGAATTATGGGTGGTTCCTGTAACTCACTAGACCTTATCTGTGGACCACCGTTAGTATGAGCCTGTAGTGTGAAAACAACAGCCACCACCCCACTTCCACCTTTGGTCCTCAGCCATTCTCTGAAATGTCTTTACACAGCTCTTTCTTTGAAATTTTTATGCCACTATAGAAAAGAACAACTCAAACTGCTCAGTTCCCATTTGCAGTTGGCTGATAGTGTATTGCTGTTCTGGCCAATAAGGGGTAAGAGTGTAGAATTTAGGAGACACCCTTAAAGGAGGTGGAGACTCAAGGGATCCTCTGACAGTTCCTACTTGCACTTGGAGCTTGATATTAGACATTAGAGCAGCTGTATTGTGACTATGAGGCCGTGAGGAGTGTCAGACAGGAGGATAAAAGAAGTCTAGTCCCTGAAAGAATACCTGGCTACTGGGTCTTCATGTCTTCACAGTGGGACGCAATCCTAACAAATGCAGAAACTCTGCAAATAAAGAGCAAAGTCTTGGTTTGTTCGGATGGCTGGTTTTGGTTTTCAGGTTTTTTTGTTCGTTTGTTTTGTTCTATCCTGTTTTGTTTGCTGTTTTGATTTTCCAGACAGGATTTCTCTTGTACCTCTGGCTGTCCTGGAACTTGCTCTGCAGACCAGACTGGCCTCAAACTCAGAGATCCTCCTGCCTCTGCCTCCCTAGTGCTGGGGTTAAAGGTATGTGC
This sequence comes from Microtus ochrogaster, assembly GCF_000317375.1. Taxonomy (NCBI): domain Eukaryota; kingdom Metazoa; phylum Chordata; class Mammalia; order Rodentia; family Cricetidae; genus Microtus; species Microtus ochrogaster. Next base: position 6,952,047 of record NC_022017.1, read on the forward strand.
CACCATACCCAGCCAAAGACTGTGTAGGTACAGACTGCCTTAGCCACACAGTGTAGGCCACATAGTTTCTAAGCTCTGCCAGCTTCCGCTCTTAGAACACCTTCAAGAGAGAGAGGAATCCAGACCTGCCTCGCCTAGGCTTTCCTACATGCAGACTCTGGTAAGTAATTCACTCTAGAATAACCCTGTTCTCTACCAAAAGATCAAATGGTACCTCTAAGAAGCCCATCCTCACAACGGTGTCCCCATGTGTAGCCTCTACTAGACACTCTGCTGATGCTAAGTTGCAAATAAACCTGACATCCACACCATGGACGGGCATTATGGTGAGAACAGGGCAAAGCAGACGGTAGCAACTGGACCTGCAAGCTAGAGAAGAAGAAGAACCTAGAACACTGAGACCAGGGGCTGCTCCACAATGGGGGAGAAAGGCTGAGAACACAAAACCTATGGTCAGGAAGAGGCGGGGCTGGGATTAGCAGGCAAGAAAGGTAGCTTGGGGAATCACCAGTAGAACCCGGAGGCTCTTTGAAGGTCTGCTACTAAAAGTGTGGCTTGGGCAGACAGACCACACACCTGGGTCAATGGTAACTCACACCTGGAATCCAGGTGTGCAGTAGGCCCTTAGTAAATCCTTGCACAACTACCCAGCCTGGAGGCTGGCCAGCGTGGCCTGAGGGAGTAGTCCCTGTATCTTCTTGAGCCCTCTGTGGAAGTCTTAATTGGCCAGCACATTCCTGAGGAGACAGCCATCGCTTCTCACCTGTGTCTAGCTTCCAGCTTTGTCTCACCATCCGATCGATTTATGAGAAGCAGAGAGCTGTAGACATGAGCTCACTGGGGCTCTCGGGTGGCCAGGGCTGAGTGGGGCCACTTGAGCATCTCTGAGCTCCCAGCCTTCCCAGTTTCTCCACAACCATGATGGGACCTAGCCCTACAGACTGAGGATAGCAAGAGTCCATAATGCTGCTCTTTCTAGAGGCCCTAGAAGAGGGAGGGCGCAGCCCTGACCCTCCTCCTCCTCCCCCACTTCCACTACTCAAGCAAGATGCTGCAGAGTTCTGAGCTGTTAATGTTCCCCTGCACTGATGGAAGCTAAGGACTTTCACTCAGAAGCATCCTTCAGGGTACTTCATTCTGCCCCTCTTGTTTATCCATAGATGGGAAACCTGTGGAAGATTAAATGACAGTCAGAGAAAACAATAGGACCACTGCTTCCTCGTGGGTGGGCTTTACAGAGGTGCCTGCCTACTCGGCAGCCTTAGCGTCTCTGCTGAAGCCACTGTGGCACACACAGACTGAAGGGGCACGCAACTCCTTTGAAATTGTTTGTGCTGTCATTTTTCTCACATGAACCTGAACTCTCTGAGGCCTGGGCTCATGTGTCTCCATAGTGAAGGCCAAGGGCAGTTCTGTAAGGCAAGGGAGGGAGAGAGAGAGTGCATGAAGAAAGGAGAGAATCCTTTGTACTTAAGAACTCTGCAGCCTTAGACATGGGGTGGGAAGCAGCTGAGGAACAGGGAAGCTGACAGCCCCAGCTGCAGTGGTAGGAAAGGAAGGAGCGCTGTCAAGGAACTGATAACACATCTAAGCCCCCACATAAGCCAAGCTCTGCAGCTTCTAGAGAGCAGAGCGGCAGGCAGCACTAAGAAGGAGGCCCCACTTGCAAATGCCGTCACAGATCTAGCTCAGGAGTGTCCCATGAGTATCCTAGCTGCAAGGGATGTTAGAAATCCCTCCCCAACCTCAGGAACCCAGAAGAAATCGTATTTAACTAGGAGTTCAATTCAGAACCAGCCCCAAGTGTAGCCTGGGGTTTAAACCTCCTTGATTATTTGAGGTCAACTCTCCTTTCCCAAGGTCACTCAAATTCTGGGCCTTTTTTTTTTTAGACCCCAGGAGGCAGGCCACAGAAAGACCCCTCTTGTTTAGCCTGGGGCACACTGAGCTTTCCATCCAGGGTTGCTGTTGTGATATCTGGTCAGTCTGCGTTGGATCCTGTCCCTCTAGGAACTCTAGCTCCTGTAGTATCCTGTTAGTCAGCCAGGCTGTGTGTCTTTAAGGCCTGGGATGATGGCCCTCGAATCTCCTGAAGAGTGTGGCAAAGAATAGGAACGAATAAGTCAGTGTGTGTGCGTGTGTGCATGGGTGGGTGTGTGTGCATGTGTATGCGTGTAAGAGACAGAATCTTGGAACATGGACAGTGTCACGCTTACACACAGCATCCCCATCGCATTTGTGTTCTTGGAAGCCACTGAATAGGAAGTGAATCAAGGTAACTGAATGGTCGTAAGAAGAGATGGGACTGAGGGCTGAAGGGAGTCCTGGAAGATTAGACTCAAGACTGCAGAGAAGAGGAAGACCCATCGTTCCTTGTTCCTTCCACCAGGGGGCGCAGGAGGCTAGCAGACTGCACCTTGAGACTCTTCCCACAAAATCTTCAAGAGGATTGGCAGTGTACCCCTCCACAGAAAGGAAGCAGGTAGTCAGAGAGAGGAAGCACACAAAACAGACTTGCCTGCAGCTACAGGTCGCAGGCTGGCTTCATCTGTCTGGTGCAGTGGGGTAGGAAGGGATTTTGGTGCCGCTGGCAAGTCTACCTTGAAACAGGTTGATTCTTGCAGCTAGAGGCTACTGCTGGGGTCTAGTCAATCCAGAACTGGAAAACGGCTTGAATTCCTTTACCCATGATGTCATGAGCCATGGGGAGGTTATTTGCACAGAGTCCTGGACTTGAGCGATTCTATAAATCCACCCCTACCACTTAGACCTTCTACCTTGAACTAGTCAAGGCCAACTCTGTCTGCCAGGGCCCTGAGAACTCTGGCTCTCGTACTGAAAACCAGCCTTAGGTTAGGCCCTGGGACACGGTGAGGAACACGACACATCCAGGCACCTCACTCAAAAGGCAACAGACGTGCCTGGCAGTGATGGCACATACCTTTAATCCCTGCATTTGGGCAGAGGCAGGTGGATCTCTGTGAGTTCAAGGCCACCCTGGTCTGCAGAGCTAGTTCCAGGACAGCTACACAGAATACAGTTACACAGAGAAACCCTGTCTCAAAAAAACCAAAATAAAACCCCCCAAAACCAAATAGAACTGGCTCCATAGCTACTGGGAAACCCTGTCTTGTAAAACAAAACAAAGCAAAAACAACAACAACAACAAAAAGGCAGCAGACAGAACTCTGCCAGCATCAAAAGTGGACCTGGAGACCTAGATGTGAGTGCTGCCCAGCAAGCCACCAGCTGCATGACCCTCACTGTCCTTAACCCTTTCCATACTTTGATATCCTCTTGGGGACAATGGTTGAAACCATAAAAAATTAATTCACAAAAGCTTTTAGAGCAGTGCCTGCCCCTCAGTAGGCATGAAAGAAAGGCCAACTATTTTCACTCCATTAATTGTCCACCAACAGGTCCATAGAAACTCGCATCTAAGGTACCCACAAAGTCAGCCAGGCTAGCATCCTGACAGTTCTGCCACAATTTGGGGGTTAGTCTTGGGTATCCATCAGGTAGAGCACTTGCGGCTGGCTCCCAGGTGTCTCAGGACACGGCCCATCCAGAGTTCCTGGAGGTTTCAGATCTAAAAGGGTGTGTGTGCAGAGGTTCTAGAGATCCCAAGAAAGGTCACGGGGGACAGAAGAGGAATACTTGTGTGTGTGTGGGGGGGTGGACTCTAGCTCCTGGCCCAGGACACTCTCTCCTGAGTCCTATGGCTATCCTGCTGGCCCAACCATCCCAAACAAGAAAAGGCCAGGACACCAGAGAAAGGGGGTACAAATCCCAGGGGCTGCACTGCCATGACTGGGCTCCACTCGCCTGGGCATCTTCCTCGGACCAGCATCCTTTATGGGCCCTGGGGCGTTGTGAGGATGGCGTTCCTAGTGCTGGACACCATACATTGGAAGATGCCCTTTGGGTCCTGTCTCCGCTTCATCTCTTTAAATCTGTCTGTGGGTAGAGCTCAGAAGACTCGCTGTGTGGCCAGATGCAGCTGTTACTTTCTCCACGAAGACCTAGGGAAAGATGCTGACCCTTATTGTGGAATATTATTTTAATAGGGCAAAGATGTGTTAAATTTGTTTATGCTGCAGAATATGGCTTTAACTGTGTAAAGACGTGTTATTTTTGTTTATGCTGCAATTGTTTAACGACGCAAAGATGCCTGTTTAATTATGTAAAATATCTTGCATTTGTTTCACCTTGCCTGCCTAAGGCAGCTGATTGGTCTAATAAAGAGCTGACTGGCCAATAGCTAGGCAGAAGAAAGGATAGGCAAGACTGGTAGGCAGAGAGAATAAATAGAAGGAGAATCTAGGGTTGGAAGGAAGAGCAAGAGGAGGAGGAGAGAATGAGAGACTTACCCAGTGCAAGAAGTCAGGTAGTCACCAGCCAGCCATAGAGAAGTGGTGAAAGATATACAGAAGAAAGGCAAAAAGCCCAGAGGCAGAAGATAGATAAAGAGAAACAGGTTAATTTAAGTTAAAAACAACTAGCCAGAAATGGGTCTAAGCTAGGCAGAACACTCAAAACTAATAAGAAGTCTCCATGTCAAGCCAGGTGGTGGCGGCGCACGCCTTTAATCCCAGCACTCAGAAGGCGGAGGCAGGTGGATCTCTGTGAGTTCAAAACAAACCTGGTCTACAAGAGCTATTTCCAGGACAGGCTCCAAAGCTACAGAGAAACCCTGTTTTAGAAAACAAAAACAAACAAACAAACAAAAAAAGAGGTGTCCATGTCATAAATTGGGAGCTGGTTGACAGCCCAAAAGAAAGTCTGGTACAGACCTTCCCTGGGGATCTTTCACTCCGAGATCTCAGGGCTGCTTGTACAGCAGGCCCTCAGCACGCTCAGAGGTGGTGTCTGGATTGCAGGCAGCCAAACCTGAGGATGCTCGTGTCCTAAAGGTAAAATGTAAAATGGTATGGTTATTGCATATAGCCCATGGGTATCCTATGCATACTTGTAACTATCTCTAGACTGTACATAATATATAGTGCAATATAAGTAATTGTTACACTGTATTACTTGGGGGAATAATAACAAGAACTTTGTTTCAGATGTGGCTGATCCTCAAGTCCAGTGGGTTTGAGGATCCAACCAGCCATAGCTAAGGTTTTGCTATTTCCTTGTATGTGTCAGTGTCCAAGCACACAAGCAGGTGTGAACTGTGAGTGACAGAGGTCCACAGAGGTCAATATTGGTATCTGTCTCTACCATGCTGTATTTATTTCTAAGGATAGAGACTTCATTGACCCTGTAGCTCACTGATTGGCTGGATTGGCTGGCCAGTGAGCTCCGAGGATTTGCCTGTCTCTACCACACTAGGACTTAAAATGAACTATTATATTTAGAAATGCTTAGGCCAAGGTCCCCTGGGTTGTGAACACACACACCCTAATGCAAACTGTCATAGAAGAGTCTGCTGCTAAGCCCTAACCTCCTCGTTATGCCCATTTTACTCTTTTATGAAGCCAGCTGTGTCCTCTGCAGCCTGTCGCCTGGCGTCTCTGCTGGCTGTTTGTGGAACTGGAGGTGGTCTTTTGCCCTCTCTGGCCTGGGTACCACCTGCCCAGCCCTGCAGAAGGCCTGTCTCCAAGGCAGAGGCCCTTCTTCCCACAGCCAGCTAAAACCCAGGCAACTTGCCTTGCCAGCTCCCACGTTCCAGACTAACTTTGGGGTTTGTTTCCAGCTGCGGTTAGATTTTTCTATTTGAGAAATATTTTAAGCAGCTGGTGGGGAAGGGACTCATAAATGAGCATGTGAAAGGAAGGTTGTCTGCATGGCTCGAGCTGTCTCTTCCCACAGCTTGGTCCCTGGTGGTGATAGAGGGGACACTGGTGACTTCCCAGGACGGGAGAAAGACTCTGAGACCTCGGCAAGCACTTTGTGGGGTTGCTTGTGAAACGAAGTGCTTGCACTTGGAGTACGTGAGGGAAAAGGTAGAGGAGACTGAGGTTAGACACCGGGGAGAACTGGTTGTCAGAATCTAGGCCTCAAACCACAGGTATTTACCCAAGACCCTGTCTTTCACCAGAACGCAACTTCCTTGTCTACTCTCATTCTGTAAGGCCTCAGGCAACCCCCACCTGGCCCAGTGGCTCTTCATGCAGCTAACAGCGTAAAACTTCCCCTCAGCTTCCCCTGCTTTCTATCCTCCTCCCTCAGGTTTATCGCTTCCTCTTCCCTCTTTACCTTGCTCTTCATCGCAGCGCTGGACTTTGGGGTTGTCTGAGGAAACCTTCTCCTCAGTAACTTTCTAAGGGACAGACTTAATGAACCGACAGGGACACAGGCCAAGGGCCTGGATCAGAATCCCTGGCCACCCCACAGGAGGATGGCTGGGATGGATGGTGGACACAGAGCTCTACAGAAAAACTCAGGATGGGAGAGAAACCAAATCACAAAGTCAAACAGAAGCAGAGTCAGGGAGAGACAGAGGGGGGAGTCAGCTGTGGGGGAGGGAGAGGACAGTCACCAAGCAGGCCCTGGCTGGCCCACATGGACATTCCTGTGGCCTCTGATGGCAGGGTGGGCTCAGCCCTGAGGGCTCCTTGGTGCCAGTGTGGGGGGCCCAGCATGGGGTCTCTGGCCAGGGTGGCAGGAGGGCCTGCCCTCCACATTTTGAGTCTTCTAGGGACAGACTCCCTTGGCTGGAGAAAGCCTGTCGGCTAGGGTGGAGAAAGTGGGTGTGGACCTTGTACAACCAAACTTTAGTAGCCTTGAGACGCTGTGAGTCTTGAGTTCTTCACAGTCTAGGACAACCTAATATGGGGAGGCTGGGGATCTTCATCTGAGGACCCCTGGCAAAAAGAGGGGAGGCCAGTGCAGTAAGAAGTGGACAGACAGATCAGGGGCAGCTGACCCTGAGGACAGAGCGGGGGCTATTGGAAGATCTGGGGTGGTGGTCGGGCAGTGGGCAGCAGGACAAGCTCAACCAGCCAGTCAGGGTGGAAGAGGGATGCCCAGCAGTCTGCCCTGGGGACTAGCCCTGGAGAAAGTGACACAAATTTGAGCAGATTGACAACCTTCTTAGTCTCTCCCCGCGGCGGGCTTCTGACCGGCGAGGAAGAAACATCCATCACACACGAGGATTCTTCTCAGATCACGCTTTACTGGAGTGCATTTGGTTGAGGGAGAGCATAAAGCAAAGGGGGGCAGGAAACGAGAGAGCAAGAGAGAGAGAGAGAGAGAGACGGGAGATGCTGAAGAGAGAGAGGCGGGAGAGAGAGACATGAGAGAGAGCGAGGGCACAATGGCGGCTGCTTATATTGGGAATTGGCACACAGGTTGCCCTGTGATTGGCTGCCACCATCATCTGACACCAGACTGCATCGAGATAGACCCATATCCACAGCGCATGCGGGAAGCGGGGGACAGGCAGCTCTCAAAGGCATAGCCAAATATGGAGTTGTTTATAACCAGCAAGACAGGATGTGGTGCCATCTTGCAATGGCGATCCTGTCCAGCTCCCTGCATCTCCCCACGTGCTCTATACCCCTTAAGCCCCACTACCTTGCTGGACAATACCCAGCAAGGAAAACAACAGCCTTTGAATTTGAAACAGTTTCACTCAGCTGACCCTTGGCACTCAGCTAATTCATGCTACAACCATGCGATTCTCCACCCTGGGAAGCTGGGCAAAAATCAAGCATCCTTGAGACTCCCAGAGGGAACAAACAAGGGACTGTTTGCTTCCTGATACTATTTTGCACTTAGACTTCACGTGTGAAGTTTCCAAAGAAAGTACGTTTTCTTGTTCGCCATGAAAGCAGAGCACGTGTGTATGAAATATACATGTATAGTTTGAAAAGCATCACAAATGAAACACCTGTGCTCTACCACCCAGGTCGAGAACAACCATTACCTCATCCGGGAAGTCCTTGTCTCTGGTCCTCTTATCCCATAGGCACATTCTGACGGGAGATTGTCATTTCCTTGTTTATCCTTCAAAACATTTATTAGAGCTTCTTAGATATTGTCATCTTTGGGTTCCACAATGGCCTTATTATTCCCATCTTATAGATGAGGAAACTGAGGCTTAAAATAAGGCCAACCAACAAGTAAGTGGCAGGAGCGAGTCATAGTTAGCATTGACTGGTGTCCTAGGACACCTTGTCTGTCAAACAAATGTCTATAGTTAGCTCCAGGGCAGGCCGGGCTCCAGACACAGTTACCCTTAGCCCACCCCAAACTGTCATCTCTCCTGCTTGGTGAGCACCTAGTCAGAAAGGGTGGAGGCCTAGGGAAGAGACAATGGAGGCTAGGAAACAAGAGAAGTTGGGCTTGATCAGGAATTGGTACCTGAGAGTGGTTGGGTATAGGCTGAAACAGCTAAGAAAGTCCAGGGCTGTGTGTATGCACTGGGTGCCCGGGGCTGTGTGTGTGCACTGGGTGCCCGGGGCTGTGGGTGTACACTGAGCGTCTGGGACTGTGTGTGTGCACTGGGCGCCCGGGGCTGTGGGTGTGCACTGAGCGCCCAGGGCTGTGGGTGTGCACTGGGTGAGCGCCCAGGGCTGTGTTGTGCACTGGGTGCCTGGAGCTGTGTGTGTACGCACTGAACGCCCAGAGCTATGAGTGTGCGCTGAGCTCCCGGGGCTGTGTGTGTGCACTGGGTGCCCGGGGCTTTGTGTGTGTGCACTGGGTGCCCGGGGCTGTGGGTGTGCACTGAACGCCCAGAGCTATGAGTGTGCACTGAGCACCCGGGGCTGTGTGTGTGCACTGAGCGCCTGGGGCTGTGTGTGTGCACTGAGCGCCCAGGGCTGATAAAAGATTCAAGTATAAAATCCTCTCTTGGGGCTGGAGAGATGACTCAGTGGTTAAGAGCATTGCCTGCTCTTCCAAATGTCCTGAGTTCAATTCCCGGCAACCACATGGTGGCTCACAACCATCTGTAATGAAGTCTGGTGCCCTCTTCTGGCCTGCAGACATACACACAAACAGAATATTGTATACATAATAAATAAATATTAGAAAAAAAATCCTCTCTTCTATTCTGAATCCGCATCTCCGCTACAAGACTTTACCATTTAGCTTTCTGTATTTCTTCCTCTGCTATTTAGAGCTATAGTTACATTGCTTGGGAACATATAACCAAATGTAGTAGAATTAGGGTTATTTATTTGTGTGGTGTGGTGTGTGTGTGTGTGTGTGTGTGT
>NC_022017.1:6961310-6968239 GCF_000317375.1 Microtus ochrogaster
AGAGAGAGAGAGAGAGAGAGAGAGAGAGAGAGAGAGAGTTTCTCTGTGTAGCCATGGCTGTCCTGGAACTTACTCCGCAGATGAGGCCTTGAACTCAAAGAGATTCCCCTGCCTCTGCCTCCCGGGTACTGGAATTAAAGGCCTGCGCCACCACACCTGACTCAGTGTGTTCTTCTATTGGTTAGACCTTGTTGACAAAAGGGTTTGTCTCACTCTGAAGAGTGTCACTAATGGACGTGGCACTGTGTGCTTTTGGCAGGGAGGGCACGCCTCCCCGTGCCTGAGAGAGTGTGAACCACGCCCCAGAAGCAGTTGTGTTCTAGCTGCCCTTTGACCTCTTACAGAGTCCAGTTCTGCCTTTCTTAATATTCTTACAACTCCACCTACCCAAAGATGCCTCCTCCCCTTGTCCTGGGTCTTCTGTTCTCTTCCTTCTCCCCTCTTGATTCTTGACCTCTGCACCCTACTGCCTGTAGGGGTCTTCTGGGCGGGCTCCCTGACCCCTGCACCTGACTTCAAAGAGACAGAAGGAATTGGGGCTGAGTGACCTTGAAATAGGAAAATCCATTCAGAAGTCTAGGGCACACACTTCCTTCCAGGTCGTCCTGGGGGAGGCAGGCGTGGCCACGTGCACATGACAGTTTCCTGTTTCCCAGAAGGCACTGGGGGTGGGGACCGTGCCAGGTAGGCATGGTGTCCCCGCCCCTGTGCCAATGTCATGGAAAATCTGAAGCCTTGATCTTTGTTCTTGATTGTTCTCTCCGGTTTTTATAGCTGGAAACTTTCTCGGCATCTTTGTTCCCATCGGCTTGGGAGGGAGGAGTGAAGGGGGAAGGAGGGAGGGAGGAGGCTGGATGGGCAGCTGGTGTAGGAACTTAGTACTTCCTTGGACCAGCATGACCCCTTCTCTCTCACACACCCACAACTCATACAGTTCACCTACCAACAGCTTGCCTTTCCGTGCCAGAGGCCCTGGGAGCAGGGATGGGTACTGTACGGTCCTGGCTGCCCTTCCTAGGCAAGCCGGCTTCCCGTGCCCTGGGTTGACCCCTTGTTACCAGGGCTGCCGCCTATCCCTCTAACACCTGGTGACAATAGGTTCCCAGCCCTTCTCCTCCTTCTGGGCAGTTCTGGCTTCTGTTGACTACAGGATTTAATTTCGAGTTTCTGGCTAAGACGCTGCTTTGTGAGGGCGCTCATTTCCTCTGCCTCTCACCGGTTTGCTCCTTCATGCTCCACTTTGATGGAAACTTCTCGGGTCAGTAGCCCTCACCTTTCTTCCCTCCTTCAGGCTGGTGCCTCCTTTCCCTCACAACCCTGTCCAGAAGACATAAATGCAGCCGGGACTGAACCCGGAACAGGGCCTGCTCTGGCTCCTGGCGTGACCTGGAGAGACTTGCTGAAGTAGAGCCTCTGGTCCCTGCCGTCTCTACTACTTAGGAGGCCGAAGCAAGAGCACCACAGGCTTCAAGGCCAGCCAGAGCTGTAGAGCTAGATCAAGGGTATCCTGGGACCTCAGGGAGACCTTGTGTTGTCTTGGAATATAAAGTTAAAAAAAAAAAAGACTTAAGTGGTAGAGAGTACTTGCCAAGCAGAGACGTTAGGTTCAGTTCCTACCCACACCTCCACACCACACGCACAATTAGCAATGTTCAGTCGATGACTCAAACTCTTAAGTTTTGTGAGAAAACTGAACTCAGGCTGGTGAGAGAGCTCCCTGGTTAAAAGTGCTTACTGCCAAGGCTGACAGCCAGAGGTTGATTCCCGGAACCTTCGTGGTAGAGGCAGAGAGAAGTCACTTCCTGCAAACTGCCCTCCGACCTTCATGTGTGGGCTGTGTCATGCTTACATGCAATGATAATAGGATAAGGTATATTTAAACAAAATTCTAAAAACTGACATTTTAGGGCGGAGGGGCCTGCACTGTAGAGTGTGGGGTGTGCATGTTGGGGTTGGTGCACTTCAAGCCTTCAAGCCTCGGGAGAGACGTTAGAGGAGCTGGAGTGGCCAGGGCCCACTGGGCAGGCTGGGAGTGAGGGAGACTGCCTGGTGGGTGTGGTCAGAGTTGGAAGGGATGTGGGGTTAAGGAGTTGGGAAGTTGCTTCTGGATCTTGGTGTATAGGCCTACTCTGTCTCTCTCAGGCTAGCTGGGGCCTAGCCCCATTCTGCCACCTGCCTGTCTGTGTGTTGTGGGCTTGGCTGCAGTTTGGAGCAAGCACTAGCTAGGCCACTGATGGTTTTCCATCAAGGTGGGATCATGTCCAGAGCTCTGACACTGAACACTTGAGGACAGTGACAAGTGTCCCTCGTCCCTGTACCTCACCGCATTAGCCTGTTGTAGGGCCTCCGATAAGCCCACGCTGATATGAACTACACTCAACAGAAGGTCATGGAGAAGGTAGTGTCTGGCAGCTTCCTCTGTGACCTTACAAGGACAGGGACCTCAGTTCCCAGCCCCAGGACCAAGCTCCCTGCTCCATACCTAGGTCTGTGGCTCTGAGTGCCGGCTTCCCCGTGGCAATGCCTTGTACCTTCTGGGAATCACTGCTGTTGTCTAGTGGGTGAGTGAGACTGAGAAACTCCCTGTTTGGCCCTGCAGACCAGGCCTCCACCCCCACCTCCCATCTACCTCTCTCCCCAAGCAGGCTAGATTATTTTCCTTACTGCAGATCCTGCCAATGCCTTGCCCTCTTCTCCAGAAGTTACTCAGTTACAGTGCCGGTTTTCTATTTCCAGAGCAAAGTCAGGTTCCTCCTCCACACACCCTCCTGGTGCTTCCCCTCCATTCAGTCTGGGGAGGGGCAGGACCAAAGGCTGGGACCTAGTCCAGGTCCAAGGTGAGCAGGGCATGCAGGGGAGAGGGTGAACTCCGTTCTCCTTTATGTCACCACGATCCTGCTGCCTCCCAGCCATCTTTAACAGCATGCAGCAAGCTCTACCCTTTGTCTTAAAAGTCACCCCCTCCAAGGCCTGCACCAGCCCTGTCTGCATTGCCCTGGACATTCACTGCTGTCTCCTGATGAAGGAGAGTGTCCTTGCTGCTTTTTGTTTTGTTTTTGCTTTCTCAACCATCTTTCCCCAGACCCTGTGCTGAATTCTGTTCCCAGAAACCACTCTGCCTCACTTAACCCTCCTCCCCCATCCTGAGGTACCCCCTCCCGAGCTCCAAGCTATCCTCCCTTCTGAGGTCCCTCGTCCCCTGGCTCTCAGCTTAAACATGGCACTCTGAGGATGTGTCCAGCCCACGAGAAGTGAGGGAAGAGAAACAGGTCATCTTCATTGTCAGTTTGACTGGAGTTTAAATCATCTGGGAGAGACACCTTGGCCTGTGTCTGTGAGGATGCTTCCAGAGGGATTTAACTGAATGGGAGGACCCAGCCTGCCTGTGAACGGTACCATCCCATGGGCTGGGGTCCTGGACTGAATTAAAAGGAGAAAGCCAGCTGAGCATTAGGGTTCACCCCCCTCCACCTCTCTCTCTGTTTCCTGACTGGAGGAAGACACGGGGACCAGCTGCCTCCCACTCCTCACCTTCCCCTCCACTCTGGACTCTCTCCCCGAACTGTGGGGCAAAATAAATGCATCCTTCCCTAAACCATTCCTTACAGGTATTTGGTCACAGCAAAAGGAACTAACACAAGCACACTCTGAGACCCATAGACCTGGGTATGGAGCAGGGAGCTTGATCCTGGGGCTGGGAACTGAGGTCCCTGTCCTTGTAAGGTCACAGAGGAAGCTGCCAGACGTCACCTTCCCATGGTCTTCTAATAAGGGTAGTTCATTTCAGCACAGGCTTAATGGAGGCTCTACTACAGGGTGATGCTACTGTACTGGTACAGAGATGAGTGACACTTTTCACTGTCCTCAAGTGTTCAGTGTTGGAGCTCTGGACATGACCCCATTACTGACTCCATGGCCCCCAGACACAAAGTTGGGTACCTCCTATGACTTAATCTCTATTAGCCCCAGAACAACCCTATGATAGAAATTATAACCAACGTTCCCTAAGGGAGGAAATGGATGCACAGGTGAGCTGTAACTTAGCAATGGTTGCCTAGGTAGTCAGCAGAACAGCTGGGATGGCGAGCTCTTTCTGTTCGTAGGCTCACAACTGTCACTTTCTGGTGGGGACAGAGGGGCCAAATGGGGGAAAGATTGTAGTCACATCTGGCAGAGCTCCACAGACATTTGGTAGGTAAGAGCATCAGCACACATGTGACATAAACATTTTCTGTGGTGACTTTTGTTCCGGGAGGTGTCAGCCTTGGAGGGAGAGAAACTGGTGAAATGGCAGCTGTGGCCTAGCAGCTCTCCACCCTAAGGCTCTTTCCTTCTGCCTCCTGGGCTACAACTGGCTGCAGTCTCTTTTTCCTGTCAATCTCTGGAGTCATCCTCAACTTCTTCCCACTCCAAGAAGGCCAGGTCCCTCTTCTGTTGCCTGCACCCTCAGGGGAGGCACGTGGTTCTTCTTCCACCCTCCCTAGGGTCTCCCATGCTGAAGTGTAAAAGCTCCATCAGGTTTTGTGTTCCCACCCCTTAGTGACATTTGTAGCAAGGTGCCACGGCCTAAGTCCTGGAGAACCAAGATGACTTTTCTTTTTTCTGTTCATTGTTTTGTTTTGTTTTTTTTCTTTTTGTTTTTGTTTTTGTTTTTTTGAGACAGAGTTACTCTGTGTAACAGCTCTGGAAGTCCTGGAACTTGCTCCATAGACCAAGCTGGCCTTGAAATCACAGAGATCCACCTGCCTCTGCCTCCCAAGTCTTGGGATTAAAGGTGTGTGCCACCACACCTGGCTTCCGTACATATACTTTCATCCATGCTTACACATGTATTCCCACATACTACAATAACATACTGTCCATCTATCCTGTAACTGAAGACATTGGGCTATTGCTTGATGTGATAGCTAACTGATTATCAGTCTGGCTGGATCTTAAATAAACTGAAACAGAAGTTTCTGGGCACTGGTGACAGCCCAGATAAAAGGACTCTGAAGAAAGAAACTTTTGCATTCTTTCTGCTTTCCCTCACTCTTGTAGGCAAGGTCTTCTGTCCTGCTGGGGCAGCATCCTTCACTGATATCAGAACCAGCTTCCGAGCTCCCAACACAGACTGAAGACCAGCCCTCTCCAGAAGCCCTCTAGATCTTCAGCGCCAAAGTGGGACTGCTCAGATATTCAACTGTGCAGCTCCTGGATTTTCAGCCTTCCCAGTGTGAGACAGCCATTGCTGGATTACCTGGACAGTATTGTAAAAGTCGGTCCAATAAATCCCCTTCAACACACACAGTCTTAGTGTGTGTTGCATGAGGGGACACCGTGCCCATGGCAACTCTTTAAAGAAAACATCAAACTGCAGGTTGCTTAAAGTTTTAAGTTTAGTCCATTATCAGCATGGCAGGGAGCATGCAGCACACAGGCAGACACAATGCTAGAAAAGTACTTGAGAGGTCCACATCTGGATCCACAGGCAATGGGAAGAGAGAGGAACACCGGACCTGGTTTGAGCCCTTGAAACTTCAAAGCTACCCTCCCCCTCCAGTGACACACTTCCTGCAACAAGGCCACACCCACTCCAATAAGGCCACACCTCCTAGTCCTTTCAAATAGTGCCATTCTTTGGTGACTGTAACTATGACTCTATGAGCCTATGGGACCATTCTTGTTCAAACCAACCAATCAACCAAAACACACACACACACACACACACACACACACACACACACACACTCATTTTATCACTTCTGTTCCTTCAGAAAACCCTAATACAGTCAGAAAAAGATCCAGTGCCTTCTGGTGGAGAAAGTTCACCCTTGAACACATTGTTGAATGGATATTATGACAGCCATTCTGGTTGGAGAAGGTGACCTGTGAGGGGGATGGGTTTTCTTGAGATGACAAGATGATTGAGATAGGAACTGGGGGAGGGATTGGAAGGAGTCCCTCGTGGAAGAAAGCTTGAGAACTGATAGAAGAATGTGGGGGGAATATGCAAAGAGAACAGATTTCACACTTTGAAGGATAAAGATTCTGATGACAAAGAATTTTGATCTGTTCTGTGCAGCCAGAAATAGCTCTCAGTTGCTTCCACAGGCAATAGACATCCATCTACCCCAGTCAATGATGCTTCCAAAATATTAGCAAGAAATATGGATGAATCGTACATTTGAGCCAAAGCAAGTGCAGAGAGGAACTAGCACGAGAGGCAAGACACATAGAAGAGACGTTTTCGTGGAAGCAGAAGTTACATCCACAAGTAACTGCTAGAGAGACAGACCCAATTCCAGTCTCTCAGACACTCCAGGGACGCTGCAGGGACTTTTTACACATAATAAATATGGTACATACGGAAGTATGTGTTCACACACCAGCAAATATTTCCCCTATCTAAGACATGAACGAGAGTGGTTGGAAAAGTGTCTGGTTAACTCTGTAAATGAAGACACCCAAAGCAGAATGTGTAGGAATAGAATTCTATCATGGCATAAATTACTTGGTTTGGCTACCTATAGTTAGAAAATCAAGCTAAAGATGGCTGAAGCTCTGGACATGTGCTGGACAGGCATGTTTTTATCATGTTCACCTCCTTACAGATTTGAAGATATCACTCACTCCATACCTTACTATTAAGTATATCACCCCACATATTATTACATCTAATACATATTTATAACCAGCTCAGTGATTGTCCTCAGGTTATCAGGCTTTATCTCTCATACCAGGCTGGTGACCATGTGATCTCACCATGGATGTAGAAGATGGGAAGGTCAAGGAAGGGAGCAGAGAAAAATATATTGCTCAATAAAACTATCAGAAGAAGAAGAAGAAAAGAAGAAGAGGAAGAAGAAGAAAGAAGGAAGAAGAAGAGGAAGAAGAAGAAAGAAGGAAGAAGAAGAAGAAGAAGAAGAAGAAGAAGAAGAAGAGGAGGA
>NC_022017.1:6968369-6983033 GCF_000317375.1 Microtus ochrogaster
AGAAGAAGAAGAAGAAGAAGAAGAAGAAGAAGAAGAAGAAGAAGAAGAAGAAGAAGAAGAAGAAGAAGAAGAAGAAGAAGAAGAAGAAGGAAAGATGGGCCAGCTGGAAAAGGCTGTTGTCACATCTACTATTGTTTCCTTCTCTGTTAATATGTGCCCTGTAAGGGTGGCCATGTTTACTATCAGACTGAATTGCAATACCAAGGTAAATACCTCTTCTCAAACATCAAAATGGGTAGAAAACACAGCTTCTCGGGGATCTTGTTAAAACACAGATTCTGGTTCACATGGTCTAAGACTCTGTCTTTCTCACAAGACCCCAGGGGGGGCCAGTGTTGCTGAGGCATGGACCACACCTCAAGAAGCAAAGACTGGAAGCAAGGTGGGTATGGGTTAGAAGTCCCCAGTCCGGTCACTGTTTATCTTTTCTGAGCCACACTTCATTCTTCTGCAAAACAGAAAGTTTTAAATACACACTTCCTAGTGGTTATCATAAGGTTCACGGGAGGCAGCATATCTGAAAGCCCTGACACTGTAAAGTGCCCATACGTGTTTGTTAGTGTTGTCCGGGGGTTGCTGGGCTTCACCTTCAAAGGCTCGCGGCAGGTGATGCTGACCTGGCAGATGAAAGGAACTGATGGAAGGATGGCAGCTTGCACCCTTGCTTTTGTTCTAGAGATGCTCGTGGGGAGCAGTTTCCGGGAAGCTGTTATTTGCAGAAGCCAGATGCTCTGTGTCTCTCCCTCCACCCTCTGATTGCTAGTCTGCCTATGCTGCTGGCCCTGGCCCAGAGACGCCACATGGCTCCCAGCTGTGCTGGGACACCAGGACACATTCCTCCCTCTCCCAACTGTGGCTTCTCCCTTTTGCTCACCGCAGGCTGGGGGCTGGCCCAGAGTGGGAACCTTGTGGTATATAGTTTTTCTTCTGTTTCTGTCCAAGGATGTCCAGTACCCTCATGCCCCAATGCCCTCTGCCCGGTCAACCCTCCCTTAGTAATTCCTTATTTTAGGAACACAACCCCTGTATGAACTTGAGTAATCTCACTCTAGAGGACGAGGTGAAGAGAGGAGCCCCAACAGCTGCGGCCTCCTCGTCTGCAAAGGGCAGCATTTTTGGAGGTCCAAGACTCCACTGTCCTGAAACCCCATCCTTGCCGCTTCTTTTCTCAGCAGGCCCCCCGCCTGCTCTGCTGACTTCGGAGCTTGTTCTCGACCTACTTGGGTGTGTTCGTGAAAACTGGGACTAGTTCTTTTGGTTTTCATAGGCTGAGGTGAAAACGAGGCAACTCTGCCTCTGTTGACCATTTAGAAGTTTGGGCACAGCCGTCATTATCTCCAATCTCCTTCATGTCGCTAACCACAGTGGATCGTGACGCTCGGGTGTGGGACAGAAAACCCCTGCTGTGACTGGAAGAGACACAAGCCAAGCTCCAGGCCCATCAGATATTCCTAGGGACACTTAGGGGAAATGAATTTACTACACATATTAAATATCATACAAACTAAAGCGTGTATGTACATACTAGGAAATAACCACTCGCCCTCTGCAGTTATAGCCCCCCTTTCTTTTTTTCCTTTTTTTAAAAAATATTTATTTATTATGTATACAATATTCTGTCTGTGTGTATGCCTTCAGGCCAGAAGAGGACACCAGATCCCATTACAGATGGTTGTGAGCCACCATGTGGATGCTGGGAATTGAACTCGGGACCTTTGGAAGCATAGGCAATGCTCTTAACCTCTGAGCCATCTCTCCAGCCCTATAACCCCCCTTTCTTCTCTCTAATTCAGCAAATCTCACCCAGGTAAAAGGAAAATACTACTATAAGGAGAAGACTGATTATCATTATTAACTGTCCTTAAACTTCGGTTCTTTGCAAACATGAGTAGCAGCAATACAGTTTGTGTGCTCCAGTCTTAGGGTCATGGACTGCCTGCTCATGAAGGGTTCTTGCCACAGTACCTGTTGTGTGCCAGGCTGATAGAAAAAGGAAAGGCAGCCCATATCCGATGGCAGCCATCCTTGACTGTCTCCCTCTGATGGTAGCCTTCTGTACTGGCTGGTTTAGTGTGTCAACTTGACACAAGCTAGAGTCATCAGAGGAAGGAGGCTTTGCTGAGGAAATGTCTCCATGAGATCCAGCTGTAGGCATTTTCTCAATTAGTGATCAATGGAGGAGGGTCCAGTCCATGGTGGGTGGTGCTTGGTTCTGTAAGAGAGCAGGCCGAGCAAGCCATGGGGAGCAAGCCAGTAAGCAACACCCCTCCATGGCCTCTGCATCAGCTCCTGCCTCCAGGTTCCTGCTCTGCTTGAGTTCCTGTCTTGACTTCCTTCAGTGATGAATGGCATGTGGAAGTATAAGGCAAATAAACCCTTTCCTCCCCAGCTTGTTTTTTGGTCATAGTGTTCCATTACAGCCATGGAAACCCTGACTAAGTCTCCCTCCTTGGCTGA
This sequence comes from Microtus ochrogaster, assembly GCF_000317375.1. Classification (NCBI taxonomy): domain Eukaryota; kingdom Metazoa; phylum Chordata; class Mammalia; order Rodentia; family Cricetidae; genus Microtus; species Microtus ochrogaster. The sequence continues at coordinate 6,970,827 of NC_022017.1, forward strand.
GTGTCTCCCTCCATGTCTTTCTTTTCCTTCCTAAACAAACCTTGCTGCTTTTTAAAGTTTATCTCGGAAACCAGCTTTGAAGTTTATTATCTTTTCTGATTCGTTGATGTACACTAGAATTTACTCCTATTTATACTTAAGATAAACACATTTTAAAATAGTTTCCAGCCAGGTAGTGGTGGCACACACCTTTAATCCCAGCACTCGGGAGACAGAGGTAGGTGGATTTGGTCTACAGAGCAAGTTCCAAGATAGCCAGGGCTACATAAAGAAACCCTGTCTTGAAAAACAAAAAAACAAAACAAAACAAAACAAAAAAACAAAAAGAGTTTTTATAGTAGCTACAATTTTATAGCGTGTGTGTGTGTGTGTGTGTGTGTGTGTTTGTGTGTGTGTGTTTGATACAAGATCTTGTTATATAAACCAGACTTGCCTAGAACTAACTGCTAACTCAGGCTGGCCTCACATCCTCCTGCCTCAGCCTCCTAAAACAGCAACCAGGCACATACATCTTCCCTTGAGGGACTTTGCTGGTTACAGGTGGCACATTCCCCACGGGGAGCAAGGCAGCAGGAATGATGAGTTGCCCCCACTCTCACTCCTCACCCCCACCCTGTCCTCAGCACCGGAGGCATATGTATGGCTGAATTTCAAGACCCTTTATTTTACTGGACCTCAGATCTCTGGGGGCTGCAGAGCTCAGTCTAGACCTTCCACTGCCCTATCGCCATTACCCGTGTCACTCGCTGCTTGAGAGCAGCGCTGGGCGGGAGCGGGGTGCACAGAGTTCTCCCAGTGCTCCGCAACAGTGACACTCGGTATAGATAGGTAAACAGCTATGGAAGAAAGTCTCTCAGCAGTGTTGTGTGGGTGGGTTCCTTCCTGCCAGCACCAGCAGTTAGACTAATTGGACCGATTACTGATTACCACTATGGCAGGTGAGCTGTGTAATTGCACCCGGGGTGGGGTGGGAGGCAGACCTAAATCTACCCCAGCGAGTCTAGGAAACGGAAAGCAGACGGTTCTCCTGCACCTGGTGCCTCTGGGCAGCTGCGTCTGCAACAGGAACATCTGGAACTGGAGCTAGGCGGAGCTGGCATTGGGTCGGAATCTCTAAGTTCAGGTTACTTGTTTACTGTGGATTTCTCTGCTGACCGGGATTGCTGACAAACTCTAGGCTGAGCTTGTAGTGTCTCGGATATCGAGCTAGGGAGGACCGGGTGGTAGCTACCCATCTGCACTTAGGCCCCTGCCTAAGGTCACCATCCTCTCCTGCTTACACGAGTGGAGCAAAGGTCTGACCAAAGGCTTCATGCCAGACTCACAGGCTCCAGAAGTCCCTACGAAGTCAGGAGGGAACTGGACAGCTTGGGTCCCTGATGCCTGGGTCCATCTTTCCTGTGACCCTCTAGCCTGCGGGCTCAAGCAGAGTCTATGGGGTGTTGAGTTCAACATCCCTCGCCCCCATATGGCCACACTGACCTGAGTCTCTAACCCTGGTGGCCTGGTCCTTCCTGTGGAGACCAGAGACACTTACGGTGCAATTTTGCGGACAGATTTCTTTGGGGGGGGGGGGTGTTCCTCTAGATCAAGGGGACATGTAGGCCGCAGGGTAAGTAAACAACTAGAATCTCTGGGAAGAACGATGTTTACCAGTGGCGTGAGGTTGAAGGCGAGGGCCCAATGTCCTTGGCCAGGCCCCACAGAGTCATCTGGAGACTGATCTTCAGCCAAAAGATGTGGTCCCCGGCCTTTGGAATTTAATCCGCCTCCTTGCCCCCAAATGGTGATATGGCCCTTAAAGTCCCACAAGCTGGGGAACCCTCATCCTAGTGCCCCTGGTCTAGGGCAGCTGTGGGCCTGGGCTACAGGTGAGAAAGAAACCCTCTCTTGGGGCCCGAGAGCAGACAGATGTTCTTGTGAGCTGTCACTGCAGTCACCCAAGGACTGCCGCCATCCTAATAGCTATTAGCTCTTACCAGAAGTCACTGCTATGTATCTGGTTGGCCCCCAAGCTTCCCTGAGGTCCTTTACAGCTAAGAAGGATATTTTGGGAGAAGAATGTCCTTTTTTAAAGCTGAAAAAAAAGATCGGCGTGATTCTTGCTGTTCTAGTAAATTTATCAATCCCCTATAATTTTCTCGACCCAAAAGATAACACGCTGTTCTCTAAAAGAAAAACTCAACCACATCCTTCCCCTACACAGTCTCTTTCCTGTCCCTTTCGCCCCAGCCTCACAGCCCTGACAGAAGTGGCTGGGCGGCCCGCAATTCATGGCGTGGTTTCCCATCGTGCTGATGTAGGCCCAAGCTCTCAACTCTGGGAAACCCCTAATGTTCCTGACTAGGAACTTCCACAATGACATGAGAGCCCTAAGTTCATTTTCCCAGTCCTTCTCTTGCTTCAGGAGGTGACAGAGTGCACAAGGAAGGTCCTTGCGCTGAGGGGTCAGTAGGTGAGCTTTGATGTCAAGGAATGCTGTCCCTAATCAGATTGTCCCTTCTTTGGCACTCTCCAGCATGGGGACAGCCAGAGTTGAGAGCTTGGGCCTACATCAGTTCCAGGCTTAAGTGTGGTCCTGGACAGACAAAGTGCGTGTGTTGCTTAAACACTGGCTATTCTGATCCTCGTTTGTGCCTTTTCCTGTCCTTTCTGAGCTGTAGCAGGTATTCTCATCTGAGCTGGATCTCTTTGAGCTGGCTGCATTGCCTGAGTGGATCTTGGAGCAAAGACACTTGACTTGGGATCCGAGAACAGAAGAAGCATGTGTCTTGCTCCTCTTGATTCGTGGCCGGTCTCCACGGCTGCCACTACAGCCCCTGTTGGTACCATGTTTTCCTCTGCTTCTAACACCCACTAGGCTCTGGTTACCTGTCCGGTCCTCACCCCTCAGGCCATGCTGGCCAGGATGGTAGGGACTTCATATTGTTTCCACACTCCGTTTTCATCCCTGTATCCTTGATGAACATTTGTGAGAAGTGGAGGCAGGAGGATCAGGAGTTCATGTTCATCCTTGGTTACCATGAATTCAAGGTCAAGCTGAGTTATGTGAGACCCCGTCTCAAAAGAAAAGCATAAAGCTGGCACTGCCGTGTTATGCCTGTGATCCCAGAACTCAGGAGGCTAAGACAAGATGATCAAAAGTGCATGCTCTTAATCCCAGCAGTCAGGAGGCAAAGACAGGTGCATGCTCTTAATCCCAGCAGTCAGGAGGCAGAGACAGGTGCATGCTCTTAATCCCAGCAGTCAGGAGGCAGAGACGGGTGGATTTCTATCAATTCAAGGCCAGCCTGGTGTGCATAGTTAGGCACAAGTCAGCCAAGGCTACATAGTGAGACCCTGTCTCAAAAAAAATAAATCAAGGGCTGGGCGGTGGTGATGCACACCTTTAATCCTATTCCTTGGGAGGCAGAGGCCAGTGGATCTCAGTGAGTTTGAGGCCAACATGGTCTAAAAAGCAAGTTCCAGGATAGCCAGGACTGTTACACAGAGAAAACCTGTCTCAAAAAAACAAAAAAAAAAAAAAAAAAAAAAACTCAAAATAATAAAATAAATAAATAAAACAGACAAAAGAATCAAGGCCAGATTCCTTGGCATGTGTGAAAACTGATGTCTTTTCTAAGCTCAAGTTTGTGCGCTATCTCAATACCCTCACACCCGGGCACCCCCAAGTTACTGAACTACTTGTCATCCCCAAGGTCTCTGAGTTCTCAGTAACACCAGGTTCATGCTCTTCTGAGCAGAGAACCCTCCTGCCTTGATTTCCGTTGTCTGCCCCGAGTCACTACACACAGACAACAGAAAACAACACCCCTTGCTATGTCCCTTCTCTGGAGATCAGGAGAATTGTCAGGTTGTCCTGGGATCTTTGTCTAGTTCTCATCAAGCCCCCTGTCCCCCTCCCCCCAAAAATTAATAACCAGGTAGGCTCTTATCGGAAGGCTCAGGGATGGAATCTGCCTTCCTGCTCACTTGGGCTGAGGGCAGGATTCAGGTGAAGTCTCTGCTTCATTCCTGACTGTCTGCCAGCTCTCTGTCCCCAGGTCTTAAGATTAGTCACCTTCTTTCTCATGTGTCCCCTTCAACAAAGGGCACATTGGGCTCTTCTCATGTCCCCAGTCTCTCTGACTTATTCTTCTGCCACCAGCCAGGTAAAAGGCTATGTTTGGAAGCACCCATGGGATTGGATGAAAGGGTGTGCTCCCTTTTGCCATGTGATCATGAGGGCAGCATCAAAGGGTAAAGGTTAAGAGGACCACCCTGAACTCTTGCTCAGCACACTTTCTGTCCCTTGGCCATTATAAACCTTCACTGGGCTGTAGGCATGCTCTTCACTTGGAGATGACGCTCTGTGCAGTGTTTTATCTTGTATTAATGAGCTCTGGGGGCATAAGCTGTGTTTTACCCAGGTCTGCAGTTGTACACACTTAATAAACAAACAGAAAGAAGAAAGAGAGAGAGAGAGAGAGAGAGAGAGAGAGAGAGAGAGAGAGAAGAGAGGGAAGGACAGAAGCAAGAAGAGGGGACATAGGGAGGAGGAGAATTCAGAGTCTTATGTGTGTGTTCCCACATGCATGTGTGGGTGTGTTTACCTGTGTGTGTATGTATAGAGGCCAGAGATCAGCATCTAGTGTCTTCTGCTATCTCTCTCCACCTTGATTTTTTGAGACAGGATCTCTCCCTGAACCTGAGCTGGAGTTTACTGTATGAGTCACCAGGATCCACCATGTCCTCCCCCAGGGCTGGGGGTACAGATGCCCCACTGCACCCAGATTTTTACATGGGTCCTAGGGATTTGAACTCAAGTCTTCATGCTTGCCCAGCAGGTACTTCTCAGACTGATGCACCTTCCCGGGGGCCTGACTCTAACACCTTAGCCTGGTATGAAGGCCCACATGGCTACAGAGATACTTAGAGTCCTTGGTGCTTTTATAAATCCTTATTCCTTTCCTTCTCTTCCTCCTCCTTTTTCTCACTCTGCTCGTTCGTTCCTTCTTCGAGGTTCATTTGGAACATTTTCCGACTCAGCCCTGTTCACCAGCCTAGGAGCAAGAGTTTATGCTCCACACCTTCAGTCCCTAGCAAAATGCATGATCTAGGCACAGAACGAACCCACTGAGGACACCAATCCTTAAGAGTGCAAGATTCAGTCATCCCCTCACCCACAGGGCAGGTACCAGAAGGAAAGGCCAGGAAGGATCAGTTCTGGAGAGTGTGGGAATAGGAACTGGGTGCTGTCCGTGCAGCATCAGGCTTCTAGAGGATCAAGGGAAGTCCCATCTCTTCATCTCTGGGAAATCAGGTGGTTCCACACGGTACCTGATGGTTTGCTTTGATTCCACTGGCCGAAGAGTGGGCACCCCTCATCTTTCTCCTTCTTTAGCAGGAAGACATGTTAACCTGTGCACCTCTGGGAAAGCAAGTGGCCCCAAGCCTGCACCCCGCCCTGTTTGCAAGAGATGGAAAATGAAAGTCCTTTTGCAAAGTTCTTCTCACTGCTGACAGTTTCTTATCCCTCTTTACAGAGCACAGTTTTTACTGAGCCTGAATTTTGAGCACAATCATAGTACTTCCGCAGCTCGAACACAGTTTAATTGGGGCCTTATTTCTGTAAAGATTCTCTTTCCTATGAACTATCAAGCCAGTTTAGGAGCATTTACAAAAACTATCTTCAAGTAAATTGCTGAACTTGTTTGCAGTGCATCCAAGAAGATGAGGAGTTAGTTACTTTAACTCCCCCTCTTCTCCCCTCCCCACTGCCACCCCCCAAACAGTGGCTCCCTCTCTTCCTCCCTCCACCTGTCCTCCTGCCTTCCCAGTTCACCTTTCTGCCCTGATGAAAGCAGTCCAGAGGTTCCAGAAGACTCCTGCAAAGGCCTGTCCCTATCTCCCCTGGGAAGATAGTGAGTGGACAAAACAGTCTCCTTGGCACTCTTTCAACCTGCCCCAGCTTTGGTCCTTAATGGATACAGCAAGATGACAATTACTGAGTCATTTAGATATGGGACAGCCACAGTGTCCAGGTCCAGGAACCTTTGCTAGTTACAAAATAACATTCTGAGTAGTTACATTCTAATTTACCTGTTAGAATGAACTTTGAAGCATTTATTGAAATTGTATAGTGTGTGTGTGTGTGTGTGTGTGTGTGTGTGTGTATTGATGACAATAACTTTTCTGTTTATAAGGAAGCCTCAACAGAGGGCGTAAGTCCAGTGTGCGAAATAGGCTGCCTGAGAAAGACCATAAGTAATTCAGAGACATCCTGTAAGTGACTCTTCGGAATTAGGGACAACCTTGGGCAGAGGTCTTCATCTACTGACTACTGTGCACTCCTAGGATCGTTTCCGTGCCCACTGTTGTGAGTCACACATCTGCACCGACACTCCTGACTCTCCGATTCGCCACACTGGGTTCCAGACAGCATCTAAGATTCACTTAGCTGTGCAGCCTAAGATCGTGTCTCTAGAAGCACGAGAACTACAAAATTTTCCCACAAGATGCTTCAGGGGATACTTCCAATGGGTTTGGAAAACACTATGTACTATTTCTTTCAGTTGCAGAGTTTTAGTAGAACCACGCGTTAAAGGTCCTAAAAATCCTCTGATTAGCGCAATTTCTGTTACTGGCATGGTTATTGAGTTTCTACCACTTACCGCATATCCTAAGTACCAGAGTGATGTCAATGAGTAGGATAGATACCTGTTGTTCAGTCGAAATGAGAAGAGAAGAGAATCCACAAATAAAATGATTGGCATAGAGAGTGATGGTGGGATGGAGAGACGGTTCAGTTGTTAAGTGCCCTGGGTAGATTCCCAGCACCCACAAGGTAGCTCACAAGCGTCTGTAACTCCAGTTCCAGGAATCTGAGGTCCTCTTTTGACATCCGAAGGCCATGTAGGCATATGGTGCACTGACTACCCGCATGTAAAACACCCAAGCACATAAAGATAAAAACTAGAGAGCCTGAACAATAAAGAGAAGAGGGAAGCTATGTGAGGCTCTGGCAAAGGCATCCCACCTGAGAAATTAGCAAATACCAAAGGGCCGAGGCTAGAGAAGGCGTGTGTGCATGTGTGCGTGTGTGCGTGCGTGTCGTTGAGATCTGAAAAGGGGGGGTGCAGGCTCACTCAGGACTTCGTTGGCTAGTATGAGATGTTTACTTTCTCCAGCCTCCCCCAGCCCTAACTGATCATAGGCATTTTCTCCAGCATAAAACTCTCTTAACCAGACCTGATTATGCATGCCTATAATCCCAGCTACTCAGAGGCTGTGACAGGAGGGTGCCAAGTTCATGGCTTTCCTGGGCCACCTAGTGATTTCAAGGCCAGCATGATCAATCTAGATTCACAATGAAAGTAGAAGGAAGAGTAAGGCTCAGGGTAGGACATTGGCCATGTGCTCCATGTTACGAGAATGCAATGCCACATGGTTTTCAGAACACAGACCCTGGGACTGGAGAGATGCCTCAGTGGTTAAGAGCACTGGCTGCTCTTCTGGAGGATCTGGGTTCAATTCCCAGCACCCACATGGCAGCTCACAACTGTCTTATAGTTACAACTCTAGTTCCAGGGGATCCGATACCCTCTTCTAGCCTTCGTGGGTGCCAGGGAAGCATGTGGTACACTGACGTACAGAAAGACAGAATACCCACACACATAAAATAACAAAAATAACTAAACAAAAAACTCTGCACCCTAAGTGTTTCCCTCTTCAGGATATGGGCTCCCTTTGGGAGGATTTTGTGTCCTGATAGTGGTTCAGTGGATTGGAACTCTAACAGAGAGATGTAGGCTTCGCTAGCAAGTGGGAAAGCACTTCCCTTCTGCCACAGATTTTTATTTTTAATTATAAAATATGTGCTGGCAGTCAACGGTTATTTCCAATGTTTATAAAAGTTATTCACATAGATTATTTTTGAAAGTTCTAAGTATTTTATTGCCCAACTGCTTCTTGACTGCTGGATTTTTTTTTATTACTTCCTAGAAAGTTTGAAAATCGGTGGGATTGAGTGATAGAATGGTCCATAAAACGAAGATCCTTCTATATCGCTAAAGGGATAAGAGGGGTGTGTCCAACCCAAGGGAGCCATTTCTCACTTAGTACTGGCAGAAGGGACAAAGGGCTATGATGATGGGTGGCTGTTAGCACAGCCAAGTGCATGCCGGCCTCCAGGATTCTCTGTTGTACATTCTCCGAGTCCATGCTGGTATCCTGGCTCTTCCTGCCTGGCTCCTCCACCTCCCCACCCCCCTAGCTTCTCATTTTTCTCACAACCCTGCTATTTTGGCTAGGCATTCTTTTCTGGTCCTCTCTCTCACTCTCCACCTCCCTCTTCTCATGGCCAGGTCCCGTCTGCTGTCCTCATCCAGCCAACTCCTCTATCGCCCTGCTCTGGACTCTCTTAGATGCCCCTTTGTCTCTACAATGAAAACCTCCCCCTTAACCGTACCTTGGGGCTATCTTATCCTCAGTTTTTTTTTATATTTATTTATTATTTATTATGTATACAATATTCTTTCCGTGTGTATGCTTGCAGGCCAGAAGAGGACACTGGATCTCATTACAGATGGTTGTGAGCCACCATGTGGTTGCTGGGAATTGAACTCAGGACCTTTGGAAGAGCAGGCAATGCTCTTAACCTTTGAGCCATCTCTCCAGCCCCTCCTCAGTTTATACAGGGTGAGCGTTTTCAGCAACTGCTCAACAACTAAAGGTTAGTCTTTATTTGCATGAGTGAATGGGCAGGGTCCTCGTAAAAGAAACTGAAATCATAAAGCAGGAAAAAGTCTTAAGACTATCAGAGGAATGTGGCATTGTGAGTGAGCGTGGAAAAAAATGGTATAGAATGTTCTTTGTTGACTCCCCATAGGAGGCCTTACCCTTTCTGAGGGGTGGATGAGGAGTGAGTTGGGGAGGAGGTGGGGGAAAGTGGGATGAGGAGAAACTGTGATAGGTATGTAAAATGAATGAAAATTTTAAATTAAATAAAAAAGAATGTTCTGGCCACTCAGGATGTGGGCAAGCCTTCCTCTCTCTCAGGAGATCTTCAGTTAATTCCTGGAATCTCATTTTCTTTAAAGACTTGTTTATTCATTTTATGTATACAGTGCTCTGTCTTCATGCACACCAGAAGAAGGCATCAGATCTCAATAGAGATGGTTGTGAGCCACCATGTGGGTGTAGGGAACTGAACTCAGGACCTCTGGAAGAGCAGTCAGTGCTCCTAACCTCTGAGCCATCTCTCCAGCCCTGGAATCTGAAAGTCGGTGAGTAAGACATTTGGGAAAAGGACCATTTCCGAGTCTAGGAAAGCAAAGAAATAGTTTCACCTCATGGCAAGCTCAACCATCAGAGCCAGTGTAAAAGATGGAAGAAAATAATGACTGATGTTCACAAGTGTGTCCTACATTTTCACAACCTTCTAGTCCTTTCTGTGCACTATGTGCTGATTACTATTATATATTATGATGGCTCTCACAATGTGTATCTAAGGCTGACCTCAAACACAAATCCTCCTACTTCAGCTTCCTTAAATATATTAGTTTACTCTTATGGTACCTGGACTGGGGAGATGTTTCAGCGGATTAAGCACTTGCAACACAAGCTTGACGATATGAGTTCAGAACCTAGAACCCCTGTAAATGCCAAGCAGCTGTGGCAGCCATCTGTAATCCCAGCACTCAAAAGGCAGAGGCAGGCTGAACTCTACGAGTTCAAGGCCAGCCTGGTCTTTATAGTGAGTTCCAAGCCAGGTTGGTGAAACCCCCATCTTAAAAACAAAACACAAACAAATGGCACCTGTTTAAGATAATTATGTGGCTATCTCTCCTCTTGAATTTGTTAATATTTTTTGCTACTGAATTTAGTTTGCTAATATTTTTGCTAAAGATTTTTTATTAATTAAAAGTAAAGTGAAGGAGGTCTTGGATATTTGTTGCAATATATATATATATATATATATATATATATATATATATATATATAATTATCACCTCCTGTGCTCCCTTGGAAGGTGAGCTCCTACCCTCTTGTCCTCTCATTTACTGGAGCCATCACTGTGTCCACCAGCTTTGCACAGGTATAACCTGAACACATGTTCCTCAGCTCCCACATCTGCCTCTCGCAGCCCCAGTTTCAAGGCCTGGTGCTCACGGGTTTGGAAAGCTAAGAGTTCAAGACCGTTAATAGTCCACAGGGTAACTCTTGGCCAAGAAAGAACCAAAATGTGGCTTGTGTTCTCCTCTCTCACCCCTTGCACACAGGATTCAGAGGGACACTCTCCCCAGGTTGCTCAGTCTTAATTGTGTTGTCTGTATTTTATCACTTTTTCCTGGTTCCTCCTGTCCCCATATAAAACAGTTTACTTTCCCAAATAGATCACCTGCACCCAAGCCTTTGACCCAGGTTCTGCTCCCAGGAGCACCTGGCTACAATCTTTTACCCTTTATTGAGCTGTTTGAGAAGTTGAAGCGTCAATTCTGTTTCTTTCTCCAGTCTAGACATAAGACCCTTCAGACTATTGTCTTAGTCGGCATTAATCAATTCCATTCCCTAGAATTCATCCATTTTTAGAATGTATTCTAGTTTTCAGCCATTTAATTTCTGTAACATCTTCAATCAGATCCCGTCAAACCCCTAAAATAATGGTTTTTTCCTTTCTTCCTACATCAGTTAATCTTGCTTGTAGGCTTACCTATATTATTTTTTTAAGATCCAATTTTTAAATTTCTGTGTTACATAGCTTAAATTTTTTAAATTTGTGATCCGTTACTCCCACCCCCAACATACACACTTTTTATACAGGACACTCATCATTAATTTTGAAATTTAGAAATATGTTAATACAACTGTTTCAGCTGTAGCCCCTGGACTGCAGAGCTGGTGCGAGAAACCATTTCCTAGCTCGGCCATCACCATCTACAAGACTGGAGCCAACTGCTTTAAATTCAGCCTGCCTCTCTGTCAGGGCTCCCATTGCTGTGATAAAAGACCGTGACCATAGCAACTTGGGGAAGAAAGGGTTTATTTCCATCTTCCACATCCCAAACACTGTCTTTGTGAAAGGAACTTGGGGCAGGAACCTGGAGACAGGAGTTGTTGCAGAGACCATGGAGGAGTGCTCTTTACTGACTTGCCCCTCATGACTTGCCAAGCCTGCTTTCTTGTAGGTCCCAGGACCACAGCCCGGGGATGGCCCTATCAACAATGGGCTGGCTCCTCCCCCATCCACCATCAGTCAAGAAAATGCACGACAGGCTTGCCCACAGGCCCATCTGTGGGGCTATTTTTTCAGTTGAGGTTCCCTCTTCAAAACAAGCCCAACTTGTGCCAAGCTGATATAAAAGTAGCCTGCACACCATTTGTACCGGCTTCATGGGTTATGACAAGAGTACAATACACAAAATCCATAAAATAGTGCCCACCACATAGCACGTGCCAAGCAACTGTTGGTCTTATATGTTTTCATGCGAGTTCTGTGTTAGCTGCATTCACAAATTTCAATGTATGATAATGTACATATCGATTTAAATATTTTCTCTTTTGCATCATGGTTTATTTCTCAAAAACATGTCTTAGAACTTTACACTGTACAGCATTTCTCTTGTACTCTTTTTGCACAGAATCGCTTAGTGTGGTGTTCTGGCTGTTTCCACCTTTGGTGTTGCCTGATGTGGTCATGGCTGTTTCCATCCTCCCTCTTTCCTGGGCCCGGGGGAGGATTGTATTGTAAAGAGGCCAGAAGTTGGTCATGGTCATGTGACTTGTTTTGACCAGTAAGTATAGCAAACTTTTAAAATATAGCTTACGGGACTGGAGAGATGGCCCAGCAGTTAAGAGCAGTTGTTGCTCTTACAGAGGGCCCAGGTTCAGCTCCTGGCACTCACCTGGCAACTTACAAACTGTCTGTCATTCCAATTCCAGGGGATCTGATGACTTCTTCTGACCTCCCCAGGGCACCAGACACACATGCATTGCACGTGTATGCATGTAGGCAGAGTACACATATAAAATAAAAATAAAAAAGTAAGAATAAAATAGTATTTGATCCTTGCCCCAAAACAGTCAAAATACAAATCACGACAATCTAGAACCTTGGGCTGCACAGACAATAGTGGTCTGCAGGGGGTATCCAGAACCTTGGGCTGCACAGACAATGGTGGTCTGCAGGGGGTATCCAGAACCTTGGGCTGCACAGACAATGGTGGT
>NC_022017.1:6983218-6991910 GCF_000317375.1 Microtus ochrogaster
GGTATCCAGAACCTTGGGCTGCACAGACAATGGTGGTCTGCAGGGGTATCCAGAACCTTGGGCTGCACAGACAATGGTGGTCTGCAGGGGGTATCTACAAACATGGGAACAAAATATAAACAAAAGAAGAAACTTTGGATGGGTCAAATGATCCAAGGTAGTTTAGAGTTTTTTGTTGTTACTCTTAGGTGTTTGGGATTTTTGAGATTAATTTTTAGTTATATGATATATGGTGAAGGGATTGGGCATGCGCACATGTATGCAGGTGCCACAGAGGCCAGAGGTGTCAGACCGCCTGAAGCCAGAATTACCAGTGGTTGTGAGCCACCAGACATAAGTGCTGAGGACCAAATTCAAGTCTATCCATTCTCCTAAACGCTGAGTCACCTCTCCTGTTTGCTTGTTGCTGTTGTTGTGCGCGTGCCTCTTGTAACTCCTTATGGAGCTAAGGCTGACTTTGAACTTGGGGTGGGGGTGGGGTGGGTATACGAATTTATGTGTCATGTGCCTTCGCCAATGCCAGAGGGGAACACCAAGTGTTCTGTCTTATTCCTGTCCCTCACTAAGCCTGGAGCTAGGCTCGCAGCTGGTAAGTCCTGGTCATCCTCCTGCCTCTACTTCCCACAGCACTAAGGGCTATGGACGCTGCCAGGGGAGAAGATGTCAATCAGGTCCCGTGCCTGCACAGCAAGCACTTTGACTCATGAAGCCGTCCTCACAGCCTTGACCTTGACCCTCCCGTCTCTGTCTCCCAAGGGCTGCTGCAAGCACGCCCCACTTTTCCCAGTTTAATCAGTCATTGCGTGTTCCCAGAGCAGCCTATCCTATCCTGCTTGGTCTTGTTTCTTCTTAGTTGGATTGTGGTCAGAAAATGCAATTAGAATGAAAGCGATCCCTTAAATCTTAGGACTACATTTATGCCCTAACATGGCCAGTTTTCACAAACATCCTACCAGTGCTAAAAAAAAAAAAATACCTCGTTTCTTAACTCCTGGATGGAACATTCTGTACTTGTGGCTTAACTTGTTTGTCAACTGTCTTCTTTAACTTCACTTATTTTAAAATTTATTTTTATTTTGTTTTATTTACATGACAGAGTGCGCGTATGTATGCACAGAGACCAGAAGGAGGTGTGGGACCTTGGATCTGGAGTTACGGTGGGCGTGAACTGCCCAATGTCAGTCCTGGGCCTGAACTACCATCCTCATGATTGAGCAGAAGCATTCTTAGCCACTGAGGCATCTCTGTGGCCTCCTTTCTTATTCTTCTGCCCCCTCAACCTCCCTGGCATTGAGTGACACACTTCTCAGTGGCCGTGAATGTCTTGTCTGAAAAGACAAAAACCCATCCTTTTGTTGTCCTATATCTGTGGCCCTGTCAGAATGTACACACGTGTGGAATCATTTGAGATCTCTGCATAGATTTGAGACTCTTCATACACATCTAGAATTTTAACTCAATCTTCATCCTTCATTCGAGTGTTTGTTGGATGACCAGTCACTGTGGTCATTGGCGTATCTGGACTCGCTGCGACCACCTTATTAAGTGCTTTCTCCTGCCTTTGTCCAGGTATACCGAGTTAGGGGCCCTTTCTCCCACAGTTTTCAGACTCCTCTGTGCCTCGTGGTTTTCTGAGCTGTGAACTTTAAAAGGCAGCTCTCCTCTTGACATTCACTGAGCTCCGCCTTTCCCTGGTTCTGGAGCCACCTTAGCCATTGTCTCTTTTAATATCACCCCTCATTTCTAGAACCCCGGTCCTGACTGAGCACAATTCAGTTTCCTCATTCTCTCCCCATCTTTTAACGTCTCACGTTGCCATGTCTGTGTCGTTCTGTTTTGTATTCCAGGTCATTTTGGGGACTATAACTTCCAGTCTGCTCCTGCAGTTATATGCAAACTGCTACTTAATTTACCCCCAAAATTTTAAGATTCAACACAGTATTTTTTTTCTCTTTCTAGAAATTTATCTTGGTTCTTTCCCGAGTTTTCTTATTTATACTTTATTTCTACCTGATTTTTTATTTCTTTTTTATTTGTTTAAACCAATTAAACTTACTTTGTACTATGTCAGTTGTAACACTGGAAGCTCCTGAAGCTCGTTTTTACTGTGATTTGTGTCCCTGGGTTTTGTGTCTTTGACAGTGAATGATAACATCCTGGAATTCACCAGTGGCCAGTATTTGCGAGTTGGCATCAGACTGAGATTCTTCAGAGGCTGGTTCTGTTGGGTCATGCCAGTAGCAACACAGGATCACTGTGTTTATATTCATTTCATTTTTTTGAAAACAGGGTTTCTCTGTGCCTCCCTGGCTTTCCTGAAACTCACTCAGTAAACCAGGCTAGCCTTGAACTCAGAGATCTGCCTGCCTCTGCCTCGCGAGTGCTGCAATAAAAGGTGTTTGCCACCAGTCCTTTTATTAATTCTTTTTGGGGGGCACTAATAAGTAATGAGTTATACCTCTAGCCCTTTTAACTTATTTATTTAATCTATTTTGAAGTAGGCTCTTGCTAAGTTATCTGGGTTGCCCTTGACTCTCTCACCTTCCTGCCTCAGCCTCCTGAATACCTGGGACCACAGGCTCACTTTATTCAGCCTCCTGAATACCTGGGACCACAGGCTCACTTTATTCTGAACTCCACAGATGTCTTCCTTTAGTGCCCATCTGTAATTTTTTTTCTTGGTCTCCACAGGAATTAGAAGTAAATCTCAAAGGGGAAAGTAAAGAAACCAAAGAACCCCTGTGCTTTCTAAAGATAATCAAATTAATTCTTTCATCTGTGCTGGGTACCGAGACTCGATGGTAACCAGTGTGTTTCTGTCACCTTTCCCCTGATTCCTTGGCTCTTAGACTTTGGAGTGATCCGGTACGACCTGCAGCCGCCCCAGGGCACTCTGGCCCAATAGTCAGGCTCCTTTTGAGCTCTGGGACCATGGGCTCACTTCATTTTGAGCTCCACAGACATCTGTTTTTAGTGTCAGTTTGGTGACACTAGGGTTTTAGAAGATTGTTGTTTCTCAATCAGGACAACCATCTAGGATGCCCATTTCTGCTATGAGAAATGAACCTTTTCATCCTTGACACGTGCAATTGTTTGTGGCTGCTTCCTCCAAGATGCTCTGTCCTTTAAGGGAAGGTACTGTTTAGAAGAAAGAAACACAGCAATAAATCCTTAATTGCTGGGGATCAAATGTCAAGCAATCATCCAATGAAGTAAGATAACAAATGATGACAGGGGAGACTGTTACTAAGCACAAAGCAGGGATTGTATCTCTGGCCTGAAGAGTTCTGAAAAGGAGATAAACTCGCTGTAAACACCGAAGGAGCCTGACTATTGGGCCAGAGTGCCTGGGGCAGCTGCAGGACTTACCGGATCACTCCAAAGTCTAAGATCCAAGGAATCAGGGGAAAGGTGACAGAAATACACTGGGTTCCATCGAGTCTCAGCACCCAGCACAGACGAAAATGTTAATTCAATCATCTTTAGAAAGCACAGGGGTCCTTTGCTTTCTTCCCCCTTTGAGTTTCACTTCTAATTCCTGTAGAGACCGAGAAAAATCACACGAAGGATTCGGCTGTTGGGGTTCATTGTTCTTGGTCGGGTGTCCTATTCAGAACCTCCATGTCAGCTCTTTTAAAAGGTTTACTTATTTTATTTTATGTGAATGGGTGTTTTGCCTGAGTGTATGGAAATGTACCACAAGAAGGGGTCATAGAGGTAGGCAGAGGACTCCAGATCCCTGAAACTTACAGGCAGTTAAGAACTGCCGTGTGGGTACTGGGAGCCAAACTCACGTCCTCTGCAAGAACAGCCAACGTTCTTAATCCCTGAGCCACCCCCCCACCCCTCCATCCCAGCTCTTCGGGAAACCCACATGCTCTATTCTTCTAGAAACCTGAGCAGCTTGTATAAATGTGCTCTGTCACCCCCTCCACCTGTGGTTTAGAGCCCTCTGCAGGAAAAGGCAGGAGAATATGGTGATGGGGATGTTATTTTCCTACTCAGGTAGGTCTGAGTCCTAGACTCACTGACTATTGGCTCTGACGGTGCCTGAGCTACCACTTGACTGATGAGGAGCAGTGCATGAGGTAAACCCAGAGTGGAGGGAGAGCAGGTCAGCAAACGGGACGGAGAAGAGGCTGGGGAAAGAGTTTATGTGTCAGGAGCCCATGGAGGATTGCAAACCCCCATCGCTGAATTCTTTCCTAATGTAGTAGCTACCACTCAGAGGCCAGAAAAGATGGACACCCCCTCTTCTGAGATCAGCAACCCCAATGAAGTGACATTCACCCTCCAGGATGTAGGTGGCCAAGCTAAAAATGGAATGGCTCCTCCTCTGCTCTGATGGTCCTCAGGAGGCCACCACACCGTCTCCTGGGATCCTATCTGTCGCCTCTGGTTCAGTCCCATCAGGCCCTTTGGTTCTAGACTGTCGGCACTGCTCCAGGCCCTAGAGCACACAAGCATGGGGTGCTTTGCCCAAAAACAACTCCTGGTCCCAGTATAGATTACTGTCAGTTACCTTCCAGTTGCATTTATCGGAAGGATCTCAGGTCTTCATACCGTGGCTGGGCACAGAATTACTCTGAGCATCAAGTCCCCACCTGCAAAAGGAGAGCAATGAAAGACACCGCAGAGATGGTCTCTCACGAACACCACGGGAACTCGGCTTCAGATGAGCTTTCTATTGAGCTGTATAGCATGCACAGAGGAAAGACCACAGATCTCAAGTGAAGAATGAGGTGAGTTCCCATAAAGGCAACACATGCAAATAATTGGTACCCAGGCCAATAAATAGCCAGGACCTATACCATAGAAGCCCCCTAATAGCTTGTCCTGGTCATGACCTCCCACCTCCTTCCTGGCGTATCTCCTGTTCTAGCTTTGACCCAGTGGGGCACACCCAGGCTTCCAGATGAACCTACACGTCAGTTTGATGAACCACACAAGGCGCAGAGGCCTAACCTGCTTAGATCTCTTTTCTAGGGTTAAAGGTCCAAACAGATGCTTCTAGAGTACTTTGGGAATTTGTTAGGCATCCTTCCAAATATCTTAAGTCCCTAAGGGCTTTGATATGGGATGGAGAGGCCTGCCGCGTCTACAGCATCATGGATGTCAGCATCCTGCCTTCCATTAAGATCCACATGGCCCGGGCCCATGCAGCACATCACTAGGGACTCCTTTTGAACTTGGTGGGCCCGTTAGCTTGCTGCCTATTGTTGTTTAGAGAGTCAATATATCTTCTTGTGGGGCTGGGAAATCAAAGCTTAACAGTCTGCACTATGATACGTCCAGACTTTGACAAACTAGCCCTGGTATCTCCCACTGCATGAAGAGGGCCATTCTTGGGGATAAGGTAGTCTAAGGCTCTATGCTAACTGATAGAGCCTGGCAGCCTGAGAACATGCCTCATAAAGCCCCGGTGGGCACTCATAAACCGCTTACATAAAGCAAGCCCAGCAGTCATTCATGGGTCAGAAAAGTTTTCTCCAATGCCATCTTCATCTTCTGCATTAGCCTCCCCTTCATCTGTGAGAAGCAGACTGCAAAATGCCATTTACTTCTTGAGACCAAGAGACGAATTCCTCCAAAGTGCCGAATCTTTCTAGACAGTTGGCGTAAAGCAAAAGCAACTATGACTTACGTGATTTACTCAATGATCCTAAATGTTCTTGCTCCTGCACTGGTACAAGCAGCTCTTATTTCTGAGCTTGTCATTCCTGCAGCAACATCAGGCAGCCAAAGTGTGCTGGATCAGTGTGCACTCTTCCGAAGACACACACTGGCAGCACCCAGGGCAGTTCTCTCCAGCTGGTTCTTTGGGCTCGTTCCCCATGTGTCATAAGGTAGAAGCAACCTGTTGGAGGTGATCAGTAAAGAATTCTTCCGATCATTGCCCCCCCCCAGCAAACCATCCATCTGGGGTCTGCTAGTTCCTCTTTGACCACAGTTAACTGCCTCAAGCCAAAGATCTCTAAGGTAGTCTAACTTTAGAGCATGTTAGGTAAAAGGTAAAAATAAACTAGAACCCTGTGTCTGATAACATGATGCCTTGTTAACCAGTACTTACTATAGCCTTGGCTTTGAGATTGGGGGCAGGGTTGATGATACAGCTACAGATTTTTTTTAAATTATGTAAGATCAAGCACTCCGATTTCTTCTCCAGATTATGTTTTCTTTCTTTCCTCCCTCCCTTTATTTTTAATCTATGAGATAAGAAAGATCAAAGGGCTGGCAAGATGCCTCAGGAGGAAATAGTCTTGCCCCACAAAATGGTAACCAGTGTTTGATCCCCAGAGCCTATGTATGTGTGGTAGAAGAAAGAACTCATTCTGAAAATTATCCCAGGACCTCTACATATGAGCTGTGGCCTGCAGTTCCACTCCCACCACAGACACAGTCATAATAAGTAAAATTAAGTTAAAAAATAATTCAAGCACTTGGGAGGCAGAGGCAGGCAGATCTCTGTGAGTTTGAGGCCAGCTTCATATACATAGCGAGTTCCATGACAGCCAGGACTACATGGAGAATGCCTGGCTCAAAATAATACAACAATAATAATGATAATTATTATTATCTTGTTGTTATTGTTGTTCAAGAAAGCATGTAATCCTTGGGAGTTTAAGGTGGAAGATCTTGAGTCTGAGGCCAGTCTGGCCTACATAGTTTCAGACCAGCTTTGATTCTGTCTAAAAACAAAGGTCAAGGAAATATATAGCTGAATCTCCAGAGATCACCACAATTTTAAGCAGTTCTGCTAATGACTGCAGTTAGCCACTAGGTTAATATTTCACATGCCCACCTGCAGCCCCCTGCAGTCAACAGCCCAGGGACTGGGATTTAGTCACATTGTTGATGGCAATCAGATGCTCAGAAAGCCTTGGCAATTGCCCCAAGTGGCTCAGCCAATGAGAGAGGTGTCACCCACACCTGTGCCCCTTGGCTCTCCCTTCACTCCCAGTCCTTAGGACCTTATAGGAGTGTGTTGCAGAGATCCCTCGGCATTGTAGACACCACAACTCTAAATTCCTGTATTTTCCAAAGGTAAGACCATTTCAGACTTGCCTGAAAATGGCCCAAATTAAGACTCCAGCAAGATCATCCTACATGTAGAGACTTAACTTCCAGAGAGAGAGAGAGAGAGAGAGAGAGAGAGAGAGAGAGAGAGAGACTGTCCAAACAGGAAGAGAATTGAAGGCTGTGCATCTAAGTCCCTTTCTTAAAACCAGGGTCGTCACCGATGCTCCCAACAGCAGCAGGAAGAGGAGGAACAGAGAAGTGCAGAAACAAACAAACAAACAAACCAAAAGATGAACAGCAGGCTCAGCCTGTGAGTTCCCTCTTGGTCGCTCACGAAGAACAAGCTTTGACAGCGCATCATCTACCATGACTGACGACCGCACATCTCACAGAAGGCTTCTGGGTCTCGATGCTGCTGCTTCTTCTCAAAAGCTATTGCCTCTAAGAATAGATGTTCCGTGTGGTCCTCTGGGCACAGGGAGGCATTATTCTGTCTACTTATTTGAACTGTTTTTGAGTTTTGCCTGCTGGTTTGTTTAAGATGGGGTTCGTGTAGCTGGCCCGAAACTCTCTAGGTAGCTGAATATGGCCTTGAACTCCCAATGCTTCTGCTTCCACACTCTGAGTTCCTGGAAATACAGGTTTGTACCACCAAGCCTGGCTTTAATTTTTGTTTTTAAATCACCAATAAAAATGAAGTTTTAATATGTTGATTACATTAGAGGGACATCAATACCATCTCTGACCTCTTCTCCCCAAGAGCCAAGTATTAGATCTGTTCTGTGAAATATCTGAGCGCAAAGAACAGATACCAGGGCAGTCAGGACAAAAGGCTCAAGGCGTACCAATTCGAAGTAATATCTGAGAAGGATACCATTCTAACCGAGAGCTGGTATTTGTTAGATGAGGATGAGTCTACCCAGAGTTATGGCTATTGGTAATAGTTTTCCACCAAGCACCTGAGGTGCCATATTTAGCATATCGAAGTGGACCTGGTGGCTAGCTTCTCCCTGCATCCCCCAGTCCTTCCCTGTCATAGGGCCCTCCTGGCTGATATGCCCACCCCTACCCCAAATTCTCCAGCCCAGGGGCTGGGCTGCCCTTCCCCCAGCTGTCCTTCCCTATATGATCCAACCATTTTGGTTATCTGGCTCTTCGTCTACTCTTCTTTTGGACCTCCTGGCTGATGCATCTGGTTCCTCTCTCCCTTCCCCTTCCCCTCACATGGCTCGGAGTTGTGTCCACTCTGGGGTCTCCCAGATGTCTCTCTGGTTATACACTCTCATTCACCTACAATAAACTTTCTTCCTCTACCACACCTAGAAACAAGCATTTCCTTCCTTCCTTCCTTTCTTCCTTCCTTCCTTCCTTCCTTCCTTTTTTTCTTCCTTCCTTTCTGTCTTTTTTTTAAAAATTCATCTGCTTCTGAAACCCAGGACAAGTTATGCCCTTTCCTTTTTTTTTAATTAATTTATTTTTTTTATTGAGAAAAGGAAAAAAAAACAAGTTTCTGCCTCCTCCCAGCCTCCCACCTCCCTCCCTCTCCTCCCACCTTCTCCCCCTCCTCCCACCCTTCTACCCCTCCCTCTCCAGTCCAAAGAGCAGTCAGGGTGCCCTGCCCTGTGGTAAGTCTTAGGTCCTCCCCCCTCCGTCCATATCTTGGAAGGTGAAC